>NC_143563.1:14553333-14857500 GCF_054136105.1 Typopeltis vanoorti
AATTATCCAGGTGTCTACCAGATGCTTTGCTCTTGTGAGTTATTATTTCAGACAAACAGGAAGATATGCTTTTATTTGGCTGAAAAGACACAAGTGTTATATTCAATACCTTGAGCCTGAACAGTCTGGACTTGCAGAGCATGCTATCAACACTAGACATAGTTCATTGGAACAAGATAAGAGTCCTTCACCAAAGTCGATTCCTCATGGAATAGCTCTTTATAAAGCAACATGTGAAACTTACTTCACTCTCCTAACTTAAACACATCTGATGGTCTACATCTATCCCCTTTGTGAGAGAGGGTACTTTTTAAATCAAGTAATCTTTCCTAACTTTATTTTATTTAATTGTGTGTGTGTGTGTGTATATGTATGTATGTGTATATCTATGTGTATATATATATATATATATTTTTTTTAAATAGATGAATAGATTAAATAACTAATTATCTCAGCTTATAGTCATTTAATCTGCATTTTAAAAAATATGTCTCTCAGCCGAGTAAATCAGTTATATGATATATACAGGGATGGCTCGTTTATATTTATTTATTTATATTTGCTTGTAATATTTAATTTTATCATCAACAATCCTATACAATTCTGTTATTTTGTATAAAAAATAATAAAAATCCATCTTGTAGCACTTAGGAGGGTGAAGGACGCTAGCAACACTGTGTTTATCACAGTGTCATATTGATACGTGTGCAAGCATATGCACATCATAGTGAGATGTGAGCTATTAGCATAATACGGCACTGTCCGTCTCGCAGTTCCACTGTTGCTTATATACAGTTTGCACTAGTAGTAGTAGTGTTCGTAGTGCTTATCGTGTTTACTCCGTCTCTTTAAATATATGACTTTACATTTAAAGACATAACATTTGTTATAGTTTTTATTTTAGAACATTATTGGGGTTATTGATGACCTCGGAATTTTTAAGTAATTTTGAATTACAGGGGGTCCTCGAGTTACGTCGGAGATCCCTTCCTACGGACTGACGTAAGGCGATTGTCGATGCAAGTCAGAATTACCGTAGCCTAAGTTACTTACCTAACCTAAAACACCCTAAAGTCATATGTGTATATCAAGAAACAAAACTAGGCCATAGTAAAATGAAAGGGAGAACATAATTACTGTTTAGTACAGAAAAATGACAGAAATGAATAAAAATGAGAACAATCCCCAAAATGACAAATGAAACTGTACATTCTGTACAGGTGATTAAAAAAAACAAAAATGAAAACAATTCTTTACCTTTTATCCTGTGGTTGGCTTGCACACCAGAAGGAGTATCAAGGAGGGGGAGACTGCCTTAATGGGAGGAGGAGGAGGAGGCTGGAGAGTCAGGACAGGGTGCAGGAGATACTGCAGGTGCAACTGAAGAAGATGGAGAGGCTGGAAGAGGAACTGAAGAGACAGTTGAAGTACCAGCACCTGCTGCAGGCCTCTCTACCTTCATGAAAAAACATTCCAGGCTAGTCTGGAATGATACTATCCTCTTCTCCTCGTATATATCTCTCTCTATAGCACTGCAGGCAATCCATAACCCCCTCGGAAGACTTTTGTGTACCTAGTAGTGTTGGGATCCTCAGCCTCAAACTTGGCCAGCCCATCCTCAATGAGGGTAAAACCTTCTGCCAAGCCCTTGGTGGTGAATCAGCTGGGTTCAGGGATTGGAACCGTTACCTCCTCCTCAATCAGCTGCTTCTCTAACTGAATGAGGTCTTCTGCTGACAACTCCTCTCCATGAGATGCCAGAAGCTCTGTGACATCTTCGGCCTCCACTTCCAAATTCATCTGCTTCCCCAGGACAACAACCTTCTCTGTGACAGCCTCAACTGTCTCCTCATACAAGCATGCTCAATGTTTTGTATGGCATTATAAATGCTATACGATTTCCAAAAGTCTTTGAGGGTTAAGTTCCTGTCTTTTTGAGTTGCCCTGAAATAGCAAATGTTCTGCAGAGGTAGTAGGCCTTAAAGGAAGCAATAACACTGTGGTGTTTGGTGGAAGGTAAACCACTTTAACATTAGGGTGAAAGTCATCCAAGTGGTCAGGGTGACCAGGGGCATTGTCTAGCACTAAGAATGCTTTAAAGGGTAGACCCTTGGCTGTACAGTACCTCTGAACTTCGGGCACAAAATGGCTGGTAAACCAGTCCTCGAAGAATTGAAGTGTCACCCATGCCTTCTTATTGGACCTCCAGATGACAGGCAGTTGACTCTTTCAAATGCCCTATAGTGCCCTTGGATTTTCAGCCTGATAGACCAACAAGGGCTTCAGTTTTAAGTCGCCAGCAGCATTAAGTTCAACGTTCATATTTGTTAAATTAGGGACACAAAACACGTGTTGAAAAGATTATTTTACTGATTAATAATAAAATAATAACTTTACGTTTTGACCCCTGTATTGAGGTCATCTTCAGAAGGATACATTCAGAAGTATAAGAACAAGAAGCTACATGTTGTTGCACTCTATACAAGTAAATTACATCTACGTTGTTAACTAATCTTTTTTCTTAGCCTGCCCTCTAGTGAAAAAAAAAAAAAATATATATATATATATATATAAAAATTAAATAAATAAATAAAATAAAAACAAAAACTACAATAACCTCTGCTAAAGTCCTCACGTACTAGGATATTATACAGTCCCAATCAGAAAGGATGAACACAAACGTCACATAAAATACCTCCATTTTGGAAAAACCGGTATTTCTGACCACGCACTCCAAACATACCACAGAATTGACTGGAAAGGTACCAAGTCCCTACACCGCACTAAAACCTGGTTCGAGCGGAAATTCAAGGAAGCTTGTGAAATGCTCAAACATGATCCGAATCTGAATAAAAATGATGGTTTAACAATTCCAAGAATGTGGAGGACCCATCTACAACCTTCATAGCAACCACGAAGAAAAATCTCAATACAAGACCTAGTGAAGTTTTTTTTCTTGAACATTCAATAGCAACCTGTACTGTATAATATCCTAGTATGTGAGGACTTTAGCAGAGGTTATTGTAGTTTTTATTTTTATTTTTATTTTTTTTAATTTATTTATTTAATTTATATATATATATATATTTTTTTTTTCACTAGAGGGCAGGCTAAGAAAAAAGATTAGTTAACAACGTAGATGTAATTTACTTGTATAGAGTGCAACAACATGTAGCTTGTTCTTATACTTCTGAATGTATCCTTCTGAAGATGACCTCAGTACAGGGGTCGAAACGTAAAGTTATTATTTTATTATTAATCAGTAAAATAATCTTTTCAACACGTGTGTTTTGTGTCCCTAATTTAACAAATATGAATGCTGATCACCGTGTAACCTTAAAAGAAAGAGTCATTAAGTTCAACGTGTTCAACTTAAGTGGAGGTGAATAGTCTATTACAAAACCTCAGTGTCAATTCATCTGCGGGATTGGATGGTATACCAGCTCGTGTCGTACCAGAAGTGGCTAAAGAATTGTCAGTGCCTTTGACCATTTTGTTTAATTTGAGTCTCGGGTCTGGGTTAGTCCCAAGGGGGTGGAAAGAAGGGAAAATAGTTCCATTGCATAAAGGAGGTTCCAAGACTGCTGTTGAAAATTACCAGCTGATCAGCATATCAGGTATTGTTGTCAAGGTCTTGGAGAAAATAGTCAGGGCCGGCCATCTCGGGGGTGCAGTGGGTGCAATGCACATGGGCCCCACTATCGCGTGGGCACAGTCGCAACACATTTGCAGAAACATATTTTTTGTTTTATTTTTTTTCTTCTTCTAATTTTGCTTATAACTAAAGGGATTTTTCGACATGATTTTAGGGCCCCCCCTGGTAATAATAATATCTCTGCGTTTCTCTATCATATTAGTGTTTTGTGTTCAGTAAACATTATGTTAACCTGTTATATTTCGAATGTGTGTTTTTTGTTTTCCTGTGCTAAAATCATTTGCAAGTAAGAGGTTTTTCAATACGTTTATTTCAAATCCTTTCATTTTTAACTTTGAAAAATATTTTAGGGCCCCAAAAGGTTTCTTGCACCCGGGCCCCTTTATAGAGAAGGCCTGTCCTGAAAATAGTCAAGAAAAAAATACAGGATTGGATAGATGAAAATGGGATACTGTATGGGGGACAACATGGTTTTGTGAAGGGTAGATCATGCCTCAGTAACTTGCTCACGTTTTATAACATGACTGCTGAACTGGATAAGGGTAATGAGTTTACAGTGATTCTACTGGACCTTGCTAAGGCCTTTGACAGGATACCACATGGAATTCTAATCAGTAAACTGCAGCATATGGGGATGGATATAGGGTTGGTGAGATGGATTCTCATCTCACCAACCCTATGGAGAGATATCAGAGAGTGGTTTATTCAGCAGTAGAGTCTAAAAGACGGCCTGTGACTAGTGGTGTGCCGTAGGGTTCTGTTCTTGGACCACTACTTTTCAATTTGTTCATTAACGATATAGGAAAGGATATGAGAGGAAGTGTTCACTTGTTTGCTGATGATGCAAAGTTGGGTAGAGCAATAGTGAGCGCACAGGATGTCAAAATTTTGCAAGATGATTTGGATAGTTTGGAGGACTGGGCTAAGGAAAATGGATGTCAATTTAATGTGACAAAGTGTAAGGTTATGCATTTTGGGGTGAAAAGATTAGCAGCAGTATATCACATTGGTGGAACCGTACTCCAGGAGATTGCAGAGGCTAGGGATTTGGGAGTGTTGGTGGATAGGGAGTTGAAGTTTAGGGGGCACATTGCAAAAGTGGCTAAATCAGCTCATCAAATCACTCGGTTGCTGAAAAATAACAAACAGAGTATTGTTCCCCTGTATTGAGCCTTGATAAGACCCCTTCTACACTACTATGCTTAGATATGGGTATCAGGGTTTCTTCTCGATGGGGAGGAGGTGGAGAGGATCCAGAGACGAGTGACCAAGATAATAGCAGGATTATGGAATGAACCTTATGAGAACAGGTTGAAGATTTGTGGGCTGCAGAAATTGGTTGATAGGCGAAAAAGGGGTGATATGATTGAGACATTCAAATTACTGAAAGGTTTCTATAAGATTAATTCAGAAGATATTTTTGAGAATAGGACTGGTAGTGAGAGGACTAGGGGCCATCCATGGAAGCTTGGTAAGAGTGTGGTTAGCAAGGGTGTTAGAGCTAGGTTTTTTAGTTGGAGAGTGGTAAATGAGTGGAATAAGCTGCCAGAGTCTGTTGTGGGTGCCATGACTGTAAATGAGTTCAAGGCGAAGTATGATAGATACTGTGTGAATGTTGAATAGATGTTCTTGACATGATGTTGGGCCTCCCTCGATGAGTCTATAGACTTGTAGCTGCCTGTAATAATAATAATTAGCCCCAAGAAGAAAAGTCAGTCTCTCCTTGCCAGCTTTATGGCCTGGTGCTGCCTTCTCCTCATTGGCGATATAGGTACGATTAGGCATACATTTCCAAAATAGCCTGTCTCGTCCACATTAAAAACTTGTTGAGCAATGTACCCCCCCCCCCCCTTATTATCTCAGCCAACCCCTCAGGAAACTCACCAGCTGCTTTATCATCACCACTAGCAGCTTCACCTTGCACCTTAAGGTTATGTAAATTGCCCCGAGCCTTAAACCACATAAACCAACCTTTACTAGCATTAAACTCTTCATCTGCACTCAATTCCCCCCTTTCACTTTTCAATGCCTCAAACAATCTTTTTGCCTTTTTTTGAATTAACATGAGGCTAATTGGGATATGAGTTGATGCTGGTCTTCCAGCCAAAGAACAAGAAGCCTTTCCCATCTCAGTCACGAGCCTATGTTTTTTCCTAATCACAGTCGATTTCATGGGTGCCAATCCTTTCACGTGTTCAAGGATGTGAACTTTATCCTTGATAATAGTCCTGACTGTGGTACGACTTAAGTTCAACGCACGGCGATGTTCATTGCCGTTTCTCCCTTTTTTGCCCTTTTAATAATGTCTAATTTCACTTCTAATGTAATTATTATTATTATTATTATTATTATTATTCAGGCCTCCATAGAGTAAAAAGGCTCATTGTGGGAGATCCTTCCTAAGAAACACAAAGTCTATCAAGACTCATCGAGAGAAGGCCCCTAAGAAACACAGTCTATCATACCACTCCTTAAACTCGTTGACCGTTTTTGCTCTCACCACTCCATCAGGCAATGCATTCCATGGTTCAACCGCCCTCCATGCAAAGAAACCACTCCTCACCCTCTTGCTTACAGATTCCTTTCGTAACTTCCAGGGATGGCCTCTTGTCATCACACCTTCCTGCTGTTCAACCAAGCGAAAGAACTCCCCAGTGTCAACCCTGTAACCACCTCTCAACAGTTTAAAAGTCTCTATCATATCATCTCTCCTTCTTCTATCCACCAAACTCTGCAGTCTACATTCCGTCAGCCGATCCTCATAACTATCATTGTACAGATGGCTTTCCTTTTCTTCGACCTTTTTTTCCTTCCATTGGAAGAGTCTGCCTTACGTTTGGGAGCCATATTGAAGAATAAAAAGGTCACAAAAAAAACACAAAAGTGAGAGAGCGGATGTAAACAAAGTGCACAGTACCCAAAGAGTGTATGCTGGGAACCAAACGACGCCGCCTCTCCCAAAAAAAGGCACGTAACGGCGTATTCTTCCACCATGCTCGCAAACAAGTTTGCCCGTGACGTTTTAATTTTACGTCGTGCTGCTATAAGTTGAAATTTATTTTTTAAATTATTTATGGGATTACCACCATAAAGTCAAAACGACACATGTCGAGGATGACGTAGGTCGAGGACCCCCTGTATACTAAACTGTATAATTTTATCAATAATAAACAATATTTTTTCATGTAACAAAACAAGAATATATTTTATTTTTAAGTAATTTTGAATTATACCAAACTGTATAATTTTATCGATAATAAACAATATTTTTTCATGTTTAACTTTTGTTTTAATTTTTACCATAATTTTGATATTTATCCAAACACGTATTCACTGTACTTACAGTGTGTATGCATATTTCGGAAGTTGCAGCACCCTCCCACGATTTCAAGCCGCGAGCCACCACTGGATATATATAATTTTTTTTTAATAAGTTAGGAAATATAATGATCTTCTTTTGGTTATTTTATATTAGCTACTTAGGTAGTTATTGTTTGATTAGCTTTTTCCTGTACTGAAGATGCCTTTGATACTTAGGTGAAAATTATACTTAAAAAATAATATTTTACATGAGTTTATCCTGTATTATAATTTATTTAAATATTAGTATTCTTTTCTAGTATGATTTAGAGTATAATAAATTTATTACACAAATAATTTCCCTTTAATTATTTTTTCTTCCAGTTTCCTATTACAGCTCTCAGAGAGATAAAAATTCTCAAACTGTTGAACCATGAAAATATTGTGAAGCTGGTTGAAGTATGTAAAAGCAAAGGTAAATAGAAATAGTTTTTGAACTCTAAAATTTCACTTAATTTCTCAAATATAAAATATATATTATGTGTGTTATTGCAGAACTATAAAACCTTTATTTCAGTTTTATGATTGGATCTTTTAGCATTCAAAATATCTTTAAGTCATTAAACGCGAAATTATATTTTTCTTTTACTCTTTTACCCACACACAAGAAGACAAAAGTGTGTGCACGAAGTATCCTTGCATCCAGGCTACTTGTATGTAGAGGCTGTTAATTTTACATCAGTTGCCTTGGTATCACATAATGCACAGCACACTTCCTTTTGGACATGTATATTACTATGCATTATGGGAAGGGTCACTATCCATACTGATTTTGACCTTTAATTGAAGTCTACATTTTGGAAAATTATGGAGACAACTGCCATGTTTGAGTAAAACTTTAGTTTAATATAAACCAAAATCAACACTCAACGTTTCAATCTTTATATCAAGATCATCTTCTGGAGCATACACACTATATACAGAGAAACAAGCTGCACTACAATCTACATAGTTTGCTAAAGTTACTGACCAACCATTACAACAATTATTGGCCTGACTTCTGGTGAAAAAAAAAAAAACCTTGACTACATCAACACTAGAGTCCTATTATTATTATTATCTATTGGTTACAAAATTACATTGGGCTAGAGAGCAACATGTTTATATATATATATATATATATATATATATATATATATATATATATATATATATATATATATATATTAAAAGCATGATTATACATATAAATTTCATCCACTTGGTATGGAATGGTTTCCAATACTAACTGAAGGTTGCTTAAGGTCCTAAAGTATGCTGGGTACTAAATGTTAAGTAGGTGAATATGTGCCATCCAGATTCTTGGAATTTTCATGCCACCATTATTGTTGATATTAGGGTGGTTAATCAGAATTTCACAGGCTTCTTTATATTTTTTTTCATACCAAGTTTTTGTATGATGTAGAGAGCCGGTACTTTTCCAATCAATTTGGTGTAAGGTGTTGAGAGCATGATCTGAGAGGCCTGCGTCACCAAAATTGTTATATTTAATCTGTCTTTTGTGTTCTTTTTTCCTTATAGGGATTGTACATCCAGTTTCACCTATATAAGGTAAGGTTTTTTCACAGAGGTCAGGCCAATAATTGTAACGGTTGGTTAGTAACTTTAGCAAACCATGTAGATTGTAGTGAAGCTTGTTTCTCTGTATATAGTGTATATGCTCCAGAAGATGATCTTGATATAAAGATCGAAACGTCAAGTGTTTATTTTGGTTTATATTAAACTAAATTTTACTCAAACATGGTAGTTGTCTCCATAATTTTCCAAAATGTATTCTGATCACCGTATAAGCCTAAAAGAAAGGTTAATTGAAGTTTCATCATTGGGAGTTAGACCTATGGAGATATTGAAAGCTAAATCAATACAGAATTCATATATTTTTCATATACAAGTAGCAAAATAGTGTATGACCATATTATTAAAATACCCTTGATCAGAGGTACTTGTAGAAAGTTTTTTTGTTTGATTGACAATAAATTCTTCATCTTAATCCTTGATTGCAAAGAAGGATAATACTTTTTTGCAGTGAACATTTTGCCCTTTATATTACATGATGCCATGTAAGTATCCACACAAATAATTTCCTTTGCATTAAGATGTCTTATCTAATTTCATATACGTGACTTCTGCCTGAAGTTAGAGAATTTTAACAATATTAGTTGTTAGTGCCTCCATAGCGCAATTAGAAGAACGATGGTACATTGCGTCCTTCGATTAGAAAAGACCTAAGTTCGATTCTCGTCATGACGGGAGGAATCTTTATATGGACTTATTCAATTGAAGGTGAGTTAGCCGATCACATACGGAGGCAGCAGGGTTTTTTCTCCCAGAATCTCGGGTTTTTCATCCTGCATACAGACAAATTGGCCCTTCAGAACACACACAATTTACAGACAAAAAAATATTAGCTGTGGTGGTGGTAGTTGTGGGCAGTAGATGGCGTTGATGTAAGTGATTGGTAGTAGAGGTTCTGTGTAGTAGTGGAGACAGAGAGTTGTACAGTAGGCATCCTCCCGCGATGAGTCTTCGGACTCCTTGGAGGTGTCACGAATAATAATAAAATTAGCGAAGCAAATAAGAAAAGAGTGATCATTATGGGCGATTTTAATTTTGGCAATGTAGACTGGAATGATGAGATAGAAACTGGAAGTAAAGAAAATGAGTTTCTTCAGTTTTTGAGGGATAACTACCTCAGACAGTATGTAACAGAGGGCACATGAGGATTAAGGGTCTTGGATTTGGTCATCTCATCAGAGGATGTAATTATAAATGAGGTGTCAAATCATCCACCAATTGGTGAAAGTGACCATGAGGTGATTACCTGGGTGGTTGCCAGCAGCGTGAGGACCTCTGTGAGAAGAGGGTATATGTGGAACAACAAGGGGGGGGGATTATGAAGAGCTCAGGAGAGAGCTTGCAGGTGTAGCATGGAATGAGGAGTTAGCTGGAAAAGAGATCAATGCAGCTTGAGAGATTTTCAAAACTGTCTAGTAGATGCAATGTCTAAATGTATTCCAAGGGTGAGATGGTTAAATAAGGTAGGTGTGAAATGGATGAATAAAGAGATTAAGCATGCGAAATAGAGAAAAAGGGCATTATGGAGGCAGCATAAGAGAAGTGGAAATAACCAATTCCATGAGGACTACAAAGACCAGGCAATGCGGGTGACTTGGTTGCTGAGGGGAGCTAAAGAGAGGTATGAACAGCAGTTAGCTAATGAAGCCAAAAAGAATCCTAATGAGTTCTTTCGATATATAGCCAGCAAAAGAAAGAATGATTATGGATGGATCACATTGATTGGAGAAAATGGTATAAAGAACAGCTGTTGCAGGTGTGGTGGAGATACTTAATGAGCAGTTCATAAAGGTCTTTCAATCTTGTGAATGTGACTTCATGGAGAGATTGAGAGCAGTTGATGATGGGGAAGAGAGATTGACTGTAAGTGAGCAAACTAGATGTAAATAAGGAATGTGCCAGGGAGTTTATGCTGGCCTTGACATATTTTTTTAATACGAGTCTTGCACTCGGCCAAGTTCCTAAGGCGTGGAAGGAGGGCAAGATTGTGCCACTTCATGTAGGAGGTGATAGAACTCAAGCATCAAACTATAGGAAACTATAGAAACAAAGAAACATCTTGTTTTCCTAGGAGGGACCTCCCTCGATGAGTCTTGATAGACTTGTGTTTCTTAGATTGTATTTCAATGTACTGCAGACAATACATTCATTAATAATGCCAAACAATTCTGATATTATTGAACCTTAGCTGAAGCTGATTACAGCATGGGATATTCAGTTGCCACTAAGTGAACAACTGACCCATTTTTGATACTTAATTCTTTAGCAGTTTTGACACTTGCTTCTACAATATTGTATGTATTTCATTATATATTACTAATATGTATTATAATATGGTGATATGCTATTTTGCAACTTAGTATTATTTCCAAGCCTCCATGGAGTCCAAAGACTCATCACTAGAGATCGAATATTTACAGACCACAATAACTATCATACCTTGCTTTGAACACGTTCAGTGTTGGAGCACTCTCCACACCCATCCGGCAATGCATCAGCTCATTCACCACCCGCCAAGCAAAAAAAAAACCTCTTTACTCACATGATGTACAGCCTCCAGGGATGACTTCTAGTTCTTACATCAAACATTATCCTATGCAGTAATTCCTCTATCTATTTGATAGGCTCTTCTCACCATCTCATGTCTCAATCATATCACCTCTCCACCTCCCATCTGCAAAGCTCGGAACACCACATTCTCAGTATTCCAGAGTCCTGTTTATCACATCCTATCTAATGTTTCTCTATCATTGATATAGCCAGGTGACCAGATCTGTGCACAGAAATCCAAATGAGGCCTAATTAACACTTTATACAGTGGAACTACATGCAGGAGTATCAAAGAGACAAGAACATATGTGGAATTATAAAGCAGGTGAATATAATTATCTTAGATGTCAACTTAGGGAAGTTTCGTGGAGGGAGGAATTGAAAGGCCGGGATATCATTAGTACTTGGGAAATTTATGAAGGAATATTTGTTAGCAACAATGGTAAGCTGTATTCCACGAGTGAAGAAGAGGACACAATTTGGAGTAAAGTGGATGACAAACAATATTAAACAGAAGCTACATGCGAAAAAGAGGCTATGAAAGAGATATAAGGAGACGGGTGAAAAGAAGATGCATGAAGAATATAAGACACAGGCCAGAAGAGTGACTAGTATGGTAAGGAGGGCGAAACTGGAATATGAGAAAAGATTGGCCCTTAGATCCAAGGAAAATCCTAGGAAATTTTTTTAGCAATGTGGCCAGTAGGAGGAGAAATTACTGTGGAAGAATGACATTGTGGGATAAAAATGGGAATAGAGTGACTGATGCAGAGGACATAGTGGAATTGTTCAATGAACACTTTATTGGAGTATTTCATCCTGGAGGAGTCAATTTGAATACTAGAGGGATAGAGCAGGTTCAGGATTTAGAGGTGCAGGAGGAGAGTGTGTTGCACATACTGAATACTCTGGATGTTAGTAAAGCTGTGGAACTGAATGGTATTTCACCACGAGTTTTGAAAGAATGTGCTAAGGAACTGACAGTGCTCTTGACCTGGCTTTTCAATGAAAGTCTGGATGTGGGAAAGATGCCCATGGAATGGAAGGAAGGTAAGATAGTGCCATTGCATAAGGGCAGTAGCAGACTGGAAGTGTCTAATTATAGG
Source organism: Typopeltis vanoorti (assembly GCF_054136105.1). Classification (NCBI taxonomy): domain Eukaryota; kingdom Metazoa; phylum Arthropoda; class Arachnida; order Uropygi; family Thelyphonidae; genus Typopeltis; species Typopeltis vanoorti. The sequence goes on from NC_143563.1 coordinate 14,565,580, forward strand.
CCAGTTTATGTGTCATCATCAGTTAGTAGGATCTTGGAGAAAGTAGTGAGGGACCATATACAACATTGGGCAGATGAGGGTAATGTTATCAGTGAGAGTCAGTGTGGATTTGGGAAGGGGCGCTCTTGTTTTAGCGTTATGATCTTTCATGATAAAGTTACAAGAGCATTAGATGAGGGAAAGGCATATACTGCCATTTTCCTAGACTTAGCAAAGGCATTTGACAGGGCGCCACATGATAAGCTGATATGCAAGTTGCAGCACATGAGTCTGAATGTCAGATTGGGCAATTGATTTCAGGATTGGCTGTCCGATAGGTATCAGAGAGTTGCGAATGGTGGAGAGGAATATCAAAGAGGCAGAAGGTTACAAGTGGAGTTCCACAGGTTTCAGTACTGGGACCTATATTGTTTAACCTTTATAATAATGACATTGCCAGTGGATTGCAAGGGGATATTCGGTTGTTTGCAGATGATGCGAAGCTGGGAAGGGTTATTAGTAATAGTGCAGATGTGGTAGCCCTGCAAGAGGATTTGAATAAGCTAGATAGATGAGCAAATGAATGGGGGGGGGTCAGTTTAATGCAGCAAAATGTAAGGTCTTGAGGTTTAGGACACATCGATGGGATGCTGCATACTGTATGGGAGGAGTTAAACTGGAGGAAGTAGGAGAGACAAGAGATCAGGTTTGATGATTGATAAAAACCCAAAATTTAGGGGTCATATTGCAAAGGTAGTGATGGTAACGCAGAGGATTGCTGCTATGATGAGGAGGACACTGACCTGCAGAGATAAAATGGTTATCATTCTGTTGTATAAGACTCTGATCAGACCACACTTAGACTATTGTTCTCAGATCTGGTCCCCAGGATTTGAAGTGGATAAATTAACTGTGGAAAAGGTACAAAGGCGGATAACAAAGATGGTGTTGGGACTGTACAAATGTTAGTTATGAGGATCGGCTGAGGGAGTGTGGACTGCAGAGTTTGGTGAATAGAAGAAGGAGGGGTGATATGATTGAGACTTTTAAACTGTTGAGAGGTGGTTACAGGAATGACATTGGGGAGTTCTTTCTCTTGGTTGAACAGCGGGAAGGACTCATGACAATGGGCTGTCCCTGGAAGTTACAAAAGGAAAACTGTGAGAAAGTGGGTGAGGGGATGGTTTCTTTGCATGGACTGTGGTTGAACCATGGAATGCATTGCCTGATAGAGTGGTGAGAGCAAGAATGGTCAATGCATTTAAGGAGTGGCATGATAGACTTTGTGTTTCCTAGGAGGGACCTCCCTTGATGAGTCTTTTGACTCCATGGAGGCTTGAATAATAATAATAATAATATGTTCCCTGAACTTCAGTTCCCTATCTTCCAAGTTGTGCAGATCCTTTGCCTCCTTCACCTCCTGAAGCAAAGTTCTTCCAGTGAGATAAACTTCACTCCATCTTCTCTGGCCATATCACATCATATTTAGTTCTGCAGCTTACATTTCCTCATTCTATCCTTATAATCTGTTTCAGATCCTATAATTATTTTAGTTACACCAGTCGTTTTGCTCTAGCTAAAACTTCATTATCATCGTCATGAAAAGTAAGTACCAAAGCTGTTTATAGTAATCCAGATGTGGTTTTATCTCTACCCTATACAGGCAAATATATTTGTGTCTACTTGTCATCATTCTGCTCACCATGACAGCAGAAAAAAAATCATAATATAAAAAAAATTCCCTCATAACATTATCATCACTCCAAGATCCCTTGCCTTCTCCACCTCTAGCAGCACATTGCCACTCATGCCATATGCAGTCTTCGATCAGTGAATCCTAACATGCAAAAATCTATAGTTTGATGTGTTGAACCAGTATCCTCATTCTTCTATTCAATATCACCAGCCTCTTTAAATCGTCTTTTATTATTATTATTATTCATGACACCTCCAAGGAGTCCGAAGACTCATCGCGGGAGGACACCTAATGTACAACTCTCTGTCTCCACTACTACGCAGAACACTTATAATACATTAACGCCATCTACTTCCCACCACCACCATAGCTAGTATTTTTTGTTTGTAAATTGCATGTGTTCTGAAGGGCTGATTTGTCTGTATGCGGGATGAAAAACCCGAGTTTCTGGGAGAAAAAACCCTGCTACCTCCGTATGAGATCAGCTAACTTACCTTAAATTGAAAAAGTCCATATAATGATTCCTCCCGTCATGAAGAGAATCGAACTTAGGCCTTTTCTAATCGAAGGGCACAACGTACCGTCGTTCTTGCAATTGTGCTATGGAGGCACTTAAGGAAGATTTAAAGAGGCTGGTGATATTGAATAGAAGAATGAGGATACTGGTTCAACATATCATGTTGAATATCATTTATATGTATTATATATAGATTGAATATCAATCTATATATAAATGATTCCATATCATTTATATATAGATTGAATAGTAGCGATTGCAAAGAGCACCGTGTAATCTCTCTCTCTCTCTTGTTATTCCTTTCAGACACTGATTCACCATACACAACTGTTTGATATCTTTCTGTTATGCATTTCCATTATAATTTTCTCTCATTACTCTATTAAAACATGCAATGAAATGACATGTTATTATGGAGTAACAATTTATAATATAGTATAACAAGTTATAATGGAGTATAAACTATTTTATAATAGAGCAATGGCAGAAGTAAAACATGGTCATTTCTTAACAGACCCATGTAAGCTCTCAAAAAGTCTCATTCTTGTCCATCCAGTCCTCTATTCTAGTCCTAATTAATTTCTTAATTACCGCTCCAGATATTCAAACCTATCTTTTTTTTTTTATTTTCCCCTTAATAAGTAAGGAAAATAATGCTCTGAAAATAACAGTTGGCGCTAATGGATTAAATTCTTTGAAGGTAAAGGTTTTATAAGGATTTGTTGTATTTCTTGTAGTGAGTCCATTTGTTGTATTGAATCTACAGTTATACACATTCTCACTGATCATGAGAACAATATTTCAGGTAATACACAAAATCAATTAATAATCAAAATCTGTCACCCATACAACAGCTTTCAATCAGATAAAGATTTGAGTTTTTATCCATCATCATTAATAAATTGAATTTCATTAATTGTCAATAATGATTCAAACCATTAAAAGCATTTATTTTACTCTTGATTTTTTTATACATGCTATCATGCATACTTTTCTTTTTTTTTTTTTTTAATTAGAAAAACTTGCTTTCATAGGTACACCCACCAATAAGAACCTGGCAACTTTTTACCTTGTGTTTGAATTCTGTGAACATGACCTTGCAGGACTTCTTAGCAACCACTCGGTTCGATTTACTCTTGGTGAAATCAAGAAAATTATGCAGCAACTCCTTAATGGACTATACTATATTCATAGTAACAAAGTGTTGCATAGGTATGTATATACAGTAAAAATAATAATGCATCAGTGGATAAGATAAAGCATTGATAATAAATTGTTTGGTCCATTCCTTCACCAATGTTTTGTTGTATTATATTGAATAATATAAAATACATCTTTAATATGAAAGTTATTTTTGACTCCATTGATGTAACACAATGTAAATTCATTCATGCCAAATGAAATATTCAATAATCAAATGGAAACAGTTCAGTAAGCTTGATTTCTGTAGTTTTTATTTGATGACTGTATTGATTTAGTTTTACATCAAGATAGACTTATATAAGAATTTCTCTGTTTTATTATCATCAAATTCCTGACATGGACCTTCAAAGGATGTACAGGATATTATGATAGTACTACATGAAAAACTTACATTATTACTAACTTCCTATCTACAGTTTTCCTCCAAATCATTCTGTTACCTGTCAAGACTCCAACTTTATCAGAGCTTATATTTTTCTCTTCTAAGGCTTTTTACTGTATCAATCCACCTATATCTTGGTATTTCTCTGGGTCTTTTCCTGCCAGAGAACACTTGTTTTGCTAATCTTTTTTTTCCCATTCTGTTCCAATTGAGATTAGCTCTGCTAACACATTCCTGGATGCTAACAATCTAAAGTTCTTTCCTAATAGCTTTATTTTTAATATGATATTGTCATTGATGCCATCTGTTCATGCTGCTAATCTTTCTCCGGATTCTCATATCTGCAGTCTCTAGTCTTTGGTCAAGTATTTTATTTCTAACCCAGCTCTCAGATGTATAAGTTAAAATTGCTTAGAACACCTTCTTGTATACAACTAATTTGGTATTTTGACTAATTTCTCTCTTACTCCATATTTAATTTACAATCTTCACTAAAAATCGTACCAAGTAACTGAAACTTTGCATGTTTTACTTGTTCTACAGGTTCTCCATTCATGATGCAGTTGATGTTTTCAGTGTTTCTACCTATTTTCATTGTCTTTGTCTTATTATAGCTGATTTTCATACCAAATTTATTACAACAATTATTCTATTTAGTCAGGGAATCATGCAGACTTGTACCGGATTTATTTAAAAGTATAACATTAGCATAAAGTAAAGAGCTGAGATTAACATCTCCAATTTTGATATCAGGTTTAATTCAAAAATCAGGTTTGATATCCGCTTTCCTTCATAATTATTTATTATTATTATTATTCAGGCCTCCATGCAGTCAAAAGACTCATCGTGGGAGGTCCTTCCTAAGAAACACAAAGTCTATCAACACTCATTGAGGAGAGGTCCCTCCTAGGAAACACAAAGTCTATCATGCCATTTCTTAAGCCCATTGACCTTTCTCACTCTCACCACTCCATCAGGCAATGCATTCCATGGTTCAACCACCCTCCATGCAAAGAAACCACTACTCACCCTCTTGCTCACAGTTTCCTTCTATAACTTCCACGGATGGCCTCTTGTCATCACTCCTTCCCGCTGTTCAACCAATGGAATGAACTCCCCAGTGTCAACCCTGTAACCACCTTTCAACAGTTTAAAAGTCTCAATCATAACACCTCTCCTTCTATCCACCAAACTCTGCAGTCCAAATTCCCTCAGCCGATCCTCATAACTAACATTGTACAGTCCTGAAACCATCTTTGTTATCTGCCTTTGTACCCTTTCCACAGTTAATTAATCCCCTTCAAATCCTGGGGACCAAATCTGAGAACAATAGTCTAAGTGTGGTCTGATCAGAGTCTTATACAACGGAATGATAACCCTTTTATCTCTGCAGGTCAGCGTCCTTCTCATTATTGCAGCAATCCTCTGTGTTACCTTCACCACCTTTGCAATATGTCCCCTAAATTTCAGGTTTCTATCAATCATCAACCCCAGATCTCTTGTCTTCCCTATTTCCTCCAGTATAACTCCTTCCATAGAGTATGCAGCGTTTCCTAAACCTCAAGACCTTGCATTTTGCTGCATTAAACTGAGACCCCCATTCATTTGCCCATCTATCTAGCTTATTCAAATCCTCTTGCAGGGCTACCACATCTGCACTATTACTAATAATCCTTCCCAGCTTCGCATCATCCGCAAACAGCTGATTATCCCCTTGCAATCCACTGATATAAAGATTAAACAATATAGGACCATTTGCCTCCTTGAAACTGCCACACCATACACAACTGATCAGAATCCAGTTGACCAATCTGACATCCAGACCCATATGCTGCAACTTAAATATCAGCTTATCGTGTGGCACCCTGTTAAATTTTTCTTAGACTTAGCAAAATGCCTTTGCTAAGTCTAAGAAAATGGCAGTATATGCCTTTCCCTCATCTAATGCTCTTGTAACTTTATTATAAAAGGCTAGCATACGGTCCCTCACTACTTTCTCCAAGATCTTAACTACTGATGTCACACAAACTGGGCTATACTTAGACACTTCCAGTCTGCTACCTCCTTTATGCAATGGCTATCTTACCTTCCTTCCATTCCATGGGCACCTTTCCTGCAGCCAGACTTTCATTGAAAAGCCAGGTCAAAGGCACTGTAGTTTCCTAGCACATTCTCTCAAAACTCGTGGTGAAATACCATACAGTCCCACAGCTTTACTGACAATCAGAGTACTCAGTATTTGAAACACACTCTCCTCCTGCACCTCTAAACCTCAAACCTGCCCTATCCCTCTAGTATTAAAACTGACTCCTCCAGGATGAAATACTCCAATAAAGTGTTCATTGAACAATTCCACTATGTCCTCTGCATCAGTCACTCTATTCCCATTTTTATCCCACAATATCATTCTACCACAGTCATTTCTCCTCCTACTGGCTACACAGCTAAAAAATTCCCTAGGATTTTCTTTGGATCTTAGGGCCAATCTCCTTTCATATTCCAGTTTCGCCTTCCTTACCATACTAGTCACTCTTCTGGCCTGTGTCTTATGTTCTTCATGCATCTTCTCTTCACCTGTCTCCTTGTATCTCTTCCATAGCCTCTTTTTCGCATGCAATTCCTGTTTAATATTGTTTTTCATTCACTTTACCGCAAATTGTGTCCTCTTCTTCACTCGTGATATACAACTTACTATTGCTGCTAACAAATATTCTTTCACAATTTCCCACGCACTAATGATATCCCAACCTTCCAATTCCAACTTTCCAACTCCATGAAACTTCCCCAAGTTGACGTCTTAGACTATTAAAATCACCTGCCTTATAATTCCACATACGTTCCCATCTCCTTGATACTCCTGTATGTCTATTCATTTTCCAAGTAAAAACCATATGTTCACTCTCTCCAACTGGTGGGAAAGATGTCATCTCAGTTATTATCAACTCTTCTGATGCTATAACCAAATCCAAAACTCTTGAACCTCTTGTTCCCTCTATTACATGTTGCCTAAGATGTTTGTCCCTCAAGAATTCTAGAAATTCCATTCCCTTATTGCTACATGCATCTTCCTCTCCCCAATTTATACTAATGTGATCCATACAGATAATGAATAACAAAGGGAATAATGTGCATCCTTTCTGACACCAGATTTCACATTAAACCATTTTCCTGTACCTCCTTCACTTGTAAGTCAGTAGATAGAATTGAATAGGAACCAAGTATTGCTTGATATAATGACCCATTGACACCATATAACTGTAGTGTTTTGAATAGCTTTTGTCTTGCAACTTGTCATATGTCTTTTGCAGGTCTACCAAACTTAAATACAGATCTTTGTTATATTCTTACGATTTCTCAACTATTTATCTAATCATAAAGTGAAAATCTGATCCTGACAGTCTCTATTTGGCCTGAATAGAGCTTGTTCTTCACCAAGTTTCCCTTTCACAATCCTTTTCAACCGGTTCTCACATATCTTAGTTGGAACACTCAGTAGGGAAATACCTCTGTAATTTTCATATTTAGTTTTATTTTCCTTTTTATATATGGGTACTATAAGAACCCTACGTCAATCATCTGGAATTCGTCCCTCTGTCCAGGCCTTCTGAACTAAGCAGTGCAGCCACTGTAAGACTTTTATACGTCCATAAATGAGCATTTCTGGTCGCATATCATCTACTGCAGCTGCATTTCCACATTTCAGGCTTTTGATGGCTTTTTCTACTTCTAGTATGGATATGTATTCCTGATTGCATGCCAGTGGAGTATATTTTTTGTACTTTGCTGTCACTGCTTGTTTCATTTAGCAATTTTTTGAAGTAATTATTCCATATATCAAAGATATTTTTTTCTCCAGTTTTCATGTCACCTTTATCATCTTAATTCCTTTCACTCTTTCCCCATTTCTGAGCTTTTTTAACAACCTCCAGAATATTTTGTCACCTTCCTGATATTTATTTTCTATGTTCTTATGATTTTTGTTTAGCTACTTTTACACACTTTTTAACTTTCTTACATTTGCCTTGTATTTTCTTAGAGCACAATGTGAGTTATTTGCCAGGAACTTTTGATATGCTTTATTTTCTTTCAATACTTCTTTAACTTCCTGTGTCCACCATAGAGTTCTGAATTTTCTATCCTTAGACAACCTCACCTCATTCCTCTCTGGCTTAATCAATCAGTGTTTTCTTCACGACTTGCCACTGAAACTCCAAGATTTGGTTCCTTTCTAAAACTCTTCTGTTTTTTCTTGAATAATGTTTGTGTAGCAGACTGGAAGTGTCTAATTATAGGCCAGTTTGTGTGTCATCAGTAGTTAGTAAGATCTTGGAGAAAGTAGTGAGGGACCATATACAACATTGATCAGATGAGGGTAATGTTATCAGTGAGAGTCAACATGGATTTGTGAATGAGGCGCTCTTGTTTTAGCAATATGCTAGTCTTTTATGATAAAGTTACAAGAGCATTAGATGAGGGAAAGGCATATACTGCCATTTTCCTATACTTAGCAAAGGCATTTGACAGGATGCCACATGATAAGCTGATATTCAAGTTGTAGCACATGGGTCTGGATGTCAGATTGGTCAACTGGAATTCAGGATTGGCTGTCCGATAGGTATCAGAGAGTTGTGTATGGTGGAGCAATATCAAAGAGGCAGAATGTTACAAGTGGGGTTCCACAGGGCTCAGTACTGGGACCTATATTGTTTAACCTTTATATCAATGACATTGTCCGTGGATTGCAAGGAGATATTCGGTTGTTTGCAGATGATGCGAAGCTGGGAAGGGTTATTAGTAATAGTGCAGATGTGGTAGCCCTGCAAGAGGATTTGAATAAGCTACATAGATGGGCAAATGAATGGGGTGTCGTTTAATGCAGCAAAATGTAAGGTCTTGAGCTTTGGGACACACCAATGGGATGCTGCATACTCTATTGGAGGAGCTATACTGAAGGAAGCAGGAAAGACAAGTGATCTGGGTTTGATGATTGATAGAAACCTGAAATTTATGGGACATATTGCATAGGTATTGAAGGTAACGCAGAGGATTGCTGCAATAATGAGAAGGACACTGACCTGCAGAGATAAAATGATTATCATTCTGTTGTATAAGACTCTGATCAGATCACACTTAGGCTATTGTTCTCAGCTCTGGTCCCCAGGATTTGAAGGCGATAAATTAACTGGGAAAGGGTACAAAGGCGGATAACAAAGATGGTGTCGTGACTGTACAATGTTAGTTATGAGGATCGGCTGAGTGAGTGTAGACTGCAGAGTTTGGTCAATAGAAGAAGGAGGGGTGATATGATTGAAAGTTTTAAACTGTTTAGAGGTGGTTACAGAGTTGACACTGGGGAGTTCTTTCTCTTGGTTGAACAGCGGGAAGGAGTCATGACAATGAGCCATCCCTGGAAGTTACGAAAGGAAACTGTAAACAAGAGGGTGATGAGTGGTTTCTTTGCATGGAGGGTGATTGAACCATGTAATGCATTGCCTGATGGAGTGGTGAGAGCGAGAACGGTCAATGCATTTAAGGAGTGGTATGATAGACTGTGTTTCCTAGGAGGGATCTCACTCGATGAGTCTTGATAGACTTGTGTTTCTTATAAAGGACCTCCTACGATGAGGCTTTTGACTCCATGGAGGCCTGAATAATAATAATAATAAAATTTTAGTCTACAGTTAACATCTGAGAGCTGCACAACTTTTATTCACTTTAATACTTTCTTACATGTTCTTCTTTTCAGTATGAAATTCAATTTTATTCTTCTCAAAACTAAATGGTAATTACTTCCAATTTCAATTCCTCTGCACACTCTAGTGTCTCACTAGGGAGAAAACATCACTATCAACAATGACATAGTCAATGGGACTTTTCTTATTCCTAGCCTCTTCTATCCATGTGAATTTGTGCACATTTTTATGTTGGAACATTGTGGTAGTAATAACCAGTCCATCTCCTGAGTGAGCAGAAATCCAACTGTTATTTGCCATTATTATTAGCTTTGCTCTTTTCTTCAAATTTTCGCAAAATATTTTTGTATGTTTGACAATCATGTCCTACTCCGCTACTTAAATCTCCAAGAAGTACTAACTTTTCGTTTTTCATTGTGTCAGTTGCTTTCTCAAATTCCTCCACTTCTACCTTGGTAGAACCTTCTGTTGGCCCATGGGCACAAATGCCATATTTTTCCGTGTATAAGACGCCCCTATGTGTAAAACAAACCCTACTTTTTCGAACTCAAAATTAAGAAATCAGTATTTTAAACATAAAACAAAACATTCTTGATATATTTTTTAAATATTCAAAGTATATTTAGTGGTTAGGTAACATTTTTAAGATGACTAAGATGCATTTTCTGAGCTAACTTGGTTCGTGTTCTCATGTCCAATCCTTCTCTCCTCACGAAGTTGAAGCACCGTTTTGCCTTTCCTGTGACAATCGTAGGACAATTGCTTTTTATTTTCAAACATTTTTGTGGGGTTAGTGCTCAATATATTGTTAATGCATTAACTTAATCTGCCAACGAGTTGCAGATGTATGAATGCTTTCAAAGTTCTGATTGCTTTATTCAGAATCAGCCGTTAATGACGTCAGTTAACAGAGTTAACAAAGACTAGTGATTGGCAGAAGCGTGTTCATCACTACAGCAACTGCAGGTGTCTCAATTGGTAACCCCCCCCCCTCGTGTAAAAGACGACCCCCAATTTTTGGTGTAAACATTTTAGAAAACAGTATCGTTCTTATACATGGCAAAATACGGTAAGTCTCATTTAAATAACCAAGATTTTTAAAATCTTCCAGATCTACTTCATAAATATGTGATCTTAATTCATACCTCATTGATGTGCACATCCATCCCTGTTTTCCATTTTGCCAAACCACACCTACTTTTCTTAATAGAAACTCAGCTCATTTCATTTTTTCCCAAATACACACACACTCTTTGACTCTTTTCATTTCAGTAGCATTTGTGCACGTTTGTTCTGATTCCCACGTAAATCTATCTTTTGAACTTCTTTAACTACTCATTTTCTCATTTTATCAAATTCATATGTTTTCTCACTCTTTTAATAATACCACCAAACTGAACTTTTGAGTTCATTTATGTGTTTTTTGATAGTCAGTTTTCCTAATAGACGTCATCTGCTCCATCATATTCAACTTGCTGATATAACCAATCCTTCTAACCAATATACTATCTATTCCCTCCCCTGCAGCTTGTACACCAACTTATCGTGTGGGTGATGCTTATCACATAGATAGTACAGCACAAGATTTTGAAAGCTCTGAAAAATGGAAAGGAGTTAGAATGATATTTGTCACCAGTACTTCTGGAAGCTTGAGCAAGAGTATAAGAGTAAATTCCTTTCAAAAAGAGTAATGGATGAATAATTGGATTGCGCCAGAATATGGGTGGTAAAAGTTAAAAAAAGTTAGGCTGTATCTTTTGCAGCGTGCAAATTGATGGAGTTCAGGATATTCAGATATACCATGATACCATCTTGATGATAGAAATTGCAGCGAATCCTAAATATATAAATTGATTATGGTTCAGTCAATTTTTTTCACTATCCCAACTAGCTCTTTCTATTTTCTCCTTAATTCAACTAATCTAAATTCATTGATCAACAGTTAATCAAGAAACTTAACAATGCTAAATCAGTGATAGGTTTGTGACTCTTCATGAGTAGGAGTCACTACTACTCATGAACAAAAATGATAGAAAATCTTTTAGCTGAAGATTGAATGTAAAATTATATGCTGAAATTTATCCCCCCCCCCTCTTTATTCATTTAATGTATGTCATGAAAATTATGATATACTACTGATGATGATAGTGAGCTGACAGAAGCAGACAAAATTGTTGAATTACCAAGTGACTGCATTGCAGGAATCTGTCATCCAAGTGAGAATAGAAGTTAATGAATTGGAAGTACTTAGGATATTGCAGAATTTCAATGAAAATACGGCTGTGTGATTAGATGGGATATTATTATTATTATTAATCATCATCCCAAGATCCCATGGAGGTATCAGTTTGCATATTATGAGAATGTGTAAAGGAATTGGTGCTGCCTCATTAGGCTATTTAACTTAAGTCTCAGCTCTGGTAAAGCCCCAAGGAAGTGGATGGAGGGCAAAACAGTTCTGTAAAAGAGGCTCCAAGAGTGAGGTAGCAAATTATAGACCAATCAGTATATAGGGAGTGGTGGAAAAGTTGGTCAAAGATTCAGGAATGGGTGGATAAAAATATGATACACTATGAGAAAAAAGCATGGCTCTGTGACAGGTTATGCATTAGTAATTCACTAACTTTTTTATACAGTGGTGTACTTAGATTTTGCAAAGGCTTTTGATAGACTGCCACACAATAAGCTCTTAAATAAATTGAAACAGATGGGATTGGATGACAGGCTTCTGAGTTGGATTAGTGACTGACTGTAAGATAGGTATCAGAAAGTTGTATATGGGGGTACAGTATCCTAAAAAAGAAAGGTAACTAGCAGTGTGCCGTGGGGTAAGATTTGGGGCCATTGTTGTTCAATTTGTATGTTAATGATATTGGGTTGGGTTTAACTAGTGATATCCAGCTGTTTGCAAATGATGCAAAACTGGGGAGAGCAATGCGGAGTCAAGCGGATATTATTTCCTTACAAGAGGACTTGAATAGATTTGCATGATTGGGCAGGTAAGTGGAACTGTCAGTTCAGTGTTGCAAAGTGTAAGGTTTTGAGATTTGGTAAACAACGATGGGATGCAAAGTATACACTTGGTGGGGGAGGGGGAACTTTAACGGAAGTAGAGGAGATGAGAGATCTAGGAGTGATTGTGGACAAAGACCTGAAATTCAGGGGACACATTGCACAGGTTGTGAAGGCATCACATTGGATAATGGCAATGATGTGGAGGATCCTGATGCAGAAATAGGTTATGATTTCATTGTATAAGGCTTGATTAGGCCTCATATGGATTATTATGCTCAGATTTGGTCGCTGGATTTTCATGGTGACGAGGATATGTTGGAAAGGGTCCAGAGAAGATTCACAAAGGTAGTCAGTGGTCTTTGGAATGTGGAGTATGAGGACAGACTGAGAGAATGTAAGTTGCAGAGCCTCATGAATAAGAGAAAAGGGGGAGGAATATGATTGAGACATATAAGCTAGTCAGGGGTTGACATGGAAGAAATTTTTCATAGAATGGGGGAGGGAAGTCAAACAAGGAGCCATCACTGGAAACTGTATAAGGAGGGACTGCATTGCCTGAGTGTGTTGTGGGTGTAGACACATTGAATCACACAATCAGCAATTTGAAATAATGCTGGATCTTTAATAGCTGCTATTTCTTTTAATAATAATAATTTACTCAAAGCACATATAAAACCAAAATATAATAAATAAATGGATTCATGTTAGTTAGAACTTCCCTTCCTTTTGCATAACATACATAATTTTTTGCATTTTTTTTGTTGTTTTGTTGTTTTCTTTTTTTATGCATTTTCATGAAGCTTTCCTTTTGTTGCACAAAATAGAATGCATTACTTAAAAATACTTATTTCAGAATTTTTTTAATTCTGAAGTAAGTAATTTTTATTTGTTTTTTAGCTTTCAAGCTTGAGTGCATTTGTTTTGTTATACCGAATTATTGTTAATAGTTTAATAATTACCAGTAATTTTCCACCTCCAAAATGAAATTATTTTATGGTATAATGCTGAATCTATATATATATATATTTTTTTTTTTTTCTCTTCCTGTATATAGAGATTTGAAGGCTGCCAATATTCTGATCACAAAAAATGGTGTGCTGAAACTTGCGGATTTTGGCTTGGCCAGGGCATTTAGCTTTTGCAAGCCTGATAAGCCAAATCATTACACTAATAGAGTAGTTACTCTATGGTATAGGCCTCCAGAACTGTTATTAGGAGAAAGAAATTATAGTACTCCTATAGATATTTGGGGGGCTGGTTGTATCATGGCAGAATTGTGGACACGGTGTCCTATTATGCAGGCAAGTATTACTTTTGAAGATGCCATTAAAGTATTGAATATTTGATTTTGAATTTTTATGTTATCATTCATTACTAAACTGAGAATGAGGCCTTGTGATACTAGTGAAATGCATAAGTATATTATTTGAATAAAATGAAAGTTTGATAAAACTACATGTGTGTATGTGATATACAGAGTGTTTCAGAAAGAATAGTAAATATTTTGATAGGTGGTAGTATTGATTATTCTGAGTAAAAAACTTCATATGAACATGTGTTCAATTGTCAATGGGTGGTGATACAGCTATTTGAATGGTATGTACAGCTCTGATGTGCATTCAGCTCTTTGTAGATCAGGTGACCAGCATGCAGTTCTCTGAATCAGATGTGACCAAGAAGCAGCTGTAATCTGATGCAATTTCATGTTAGAAGTGTTGTTAAGAATGCCATCACATGCTGAATATGCTGATATGATGTTCGTTTACGATTTTTGTAATGAAAGTGCTGTGACTGCTTATAGAGAACACCATCAACGGTTTCCAAACTGCAGAGTACTGGATTCAAGAGCATTTACTGGTGTTTACAACAAACTGCATGAGACTGTACTGTTCAGCAGTTATATTTCTTCTGAATGTGGAAATGAAACAAAATGTGGTTGAAGTAGAACACATTCTTCAGTCAGTAGAACATAGTCCTACTACAAGCATATGGAGAATTTCTGCAGGTATTGGTGTTCCACATATAAGTATGGCGAACGTTACATGAGCAAGGTTTGTATCCATTTCACATGAAGGCAGTTAGTTGGAATTTTGTTGGTAGGTAAATGCTGATTAATTCCATTAATACTGTTCACAGATGAAGCTACTTTCACCTGTGACGGTATCAACAACATCCATAACTGGCATCGATGGTCTGATGAAAATCCATATACTACTGTAGAAACAAATTTCCAACATCACTTCTCTATAAACATGTGGTGCAGTGTGATTGAATTTCACTGTTACCAAATTGTCTTACAGGGCCAATTTATGTATGATTTCTGCAAAACGAACTCCCACTACTATTGGAGGATGTTCCCTTGGCTACAAGGATTGGTATAAAGATTATTGGAATCACTGAGACGTGGTTGACAGAAGAGGATATAATAACAGGAATAGAAGTAGTAGGGTACACATTTTTCAGCAGGATAGGAAGGGAAGCATGGTGGTGGAGTACTGCTTATGATAAGTGATGGCTTATGTCCACTAAGAGTGGAGGCTTTGGAAGGCAGTGACACTAATGATTTTGAAAGCATACGGTGTGAGGTAGAGGTGGGCAAGACAGGATATTTAGTGGGGTGTTGCTACAGATCAAGGAGCACAGAGGGTGGTGACCAGGAGATGTTTAGACAGTTGAGCTTGGCAAGTGCAAGTTCATTCTTCTTGCACTTGCCAAGCTCAACTGTCTAAATATCTCCTAGAAAGTGCAACAAGAATGATTGTTATGGGAGATTTTAAGTACAGAAGTATAAATTGGGGAGAGGAAGATGCATGTAGCAATAAGGGAATGGAATTTCTAGAATTCTTGAGGGACAAATGTCTTAAGCAACATGTAATAGAGGGAACAAGAGTTTTGGATTTGGTCATAGCATCAGAAGAGTTGATAATAACTGAGATGACATCTCTCCAACTGGTGGGAGAGGGTGACCATATGGTTTTGACTTGGAAGATGAATAGACATGCAGGAGTATCAAAGAGACGGTAACATATGTGGAATTATAAGGCAGGTGATTATAATAGTCTTAGACGTCAACTTGGGGAAGTTTCATGGAGGGAGGAATTGGAAGGACAGGATATCATTAGTCCGTGGGAAATTGTGAAGGAATATTTGTTAGCAGCAATAGTAAGCTGTATTCCACGAGTGAAGAAGAAGAGGACACAATTTGGAATAAAGTAGATGACAAACAATATTAAACAGGAACTGCATGCAAAAAAGAGGCTATGGAAGAGATATAAGGAGACAGCTGCAGAGAAGATGCATGAAGAATATAAGACACAGGCCAGAAGAGTGACTAGTATGGTAAGGAAAGAGAAACTGGAATATGAGAGGAGATTGGCCCTAAGATTTAAAGAAAATCCTAGGGAATGTTTTAGCTATGTGGCCAGTAGGAGGAGAAATGACTCTGGAAGAATGGCATTGTGGGATAAAAATGGGAATAGAGTGGCTGATGCAGAGGACATAGTGGAATTGTTCAATGAACACTTTATTGGAGTATTTCATCCTGGAGGAGTAAATTTTAATACTAGAGGGATAGGGCAGGTTCAACATTTAGAGGTGCAGGAAGAGAGTATGTTCCAAATACTCAGTATTCTGGATGTCAGTAAAGCTGTGGAACTGGATGATATTTCACTACAACTTTTGAGAGAATGTGTGAAAGAACTGACAGCTCCTTTGGCCTGGCTTTTCAATGAAAGTCTGGCTAGGCTTTCATTGAAAGACCAGGAAAGGCGCCCATGGAATGGAAGGAAGGTAAGATAGTGCCATTGCATAAGGGCAGTATCAGACTGGAAGTGTTTAATTATAGGCCAGTTTGTATGTCATCAGTAGTTTTTAAGATCTTTGAGAAATTAGTGAGGGCTCGTATACAGCATTGGGCAGATGAGGGTAATGTTATCTGTGAGACAACATGGATTTGTGGACTTGTTTTAGTAATATGCTAGCCTTTTATAATAAAGTTACAAGAGCAGTAGATGAGGGAAAGACATATACTGCCATTTTCTTGGACTCAGTTTCAAGGAGGCAGAGGATTACAAGTGGGGTCCCACAGGACTTAGTACTGGGACCTATATTGTTTAACCTTTATATCAATGACATTGTCCGTGGATTGCAAGGGGATGTTCAGTTGTTTGCTGATGATGCGAAGCTGGGAAGGAGTATTAGTAATAGTGCAGATGTGGTAGCCGTGCAGGAGTAAATGAAGTAGATGAGCAAATGAATGGGGGAATCAGTTTAATGCAGCAAAATGTAAGGTCTTGAGGTTTAGGACACCGATGGGATGCTGCATACTCTATGGGAGGAGTTAAACTGGAGGAAGTAGGAGAGACGAGATCAGGTTTGATGATTGATAGAAACCCAAAATTTAGGGGTCATATTGCAAAGGTAGTGATGGTAACGCAGAGGATTGCTGCAATGATGAGGAGGACACTGACCTACAGAGATAAAATGGTTATCATTCAGTTGTATAAGACTCTGATCAGACCACACTTAGACTATTGTTCTCAGATTTGGTCCCCAGGATTTGAAGGGGATTAATTAACTGTGGAAAGGGTACAGAGGCAGATAACGTAGATGGTTTCAGGACTGTACAATGTTGGTTATGAGGATCGGCTGAGGGAATGTGCACTGCAAAGTTTGGTGGATAGAATGAGGAGATCTGATATGATTGAAAGTTTTAAACTGTTGAGAGGTGGTTACAGGGTTGACACTGGGGAGTTCTTTCGCTTTGTTGAACAGCTGGAAGGGTGATGAAAAAGGGGCCATCCCTAGAAGTTACAAAAGGAAACTGTGAGCAAGAGGGTGAGGAGTGGTTTCTTTTCATGGAGGGTGGTTAAACTGTGGAATGCATTGCCTGATAGAGTGGTGAGAGCAAAACGGTCAATGAGTTTAAGGAGTGGTATGATAGACTTTGTGTTTCCTAGGAGATACCTCCCACGATGAGTCTTGATAGACTGTGTTTCTTAGGAAGGACCTCCCACGATAAGTCTTTTGACTCCATGGAGGTCTGAATAATAATAATAATAATAATAATGTTCTTTCAGCATGACAGAGCTCCTGCACATTATAGCCATCAGGTGACACAGTATCTAAATTGAACTTTCCCTTTTTGATAGATAGATATTGGCCACAAGGTCTCCAGACCTCACTCTCTTAGATTTCAGTTTGTTGGGATGGATGAAAAGCGAAGTATACAAAGAAAGGGTATGTTATTATTTCCTGACACCTCCAAAGAGTCTGAGGACTCATCGAGGGAAGATACCTACTCTACAACTCTTCGTTTCCACCAGTTACACTGAACCTCTTACACCAGTTACACCAGTTATCTCTACTATCATCATCATCTAGATCAATGCCATCTGCTATACACCACCACTAGAATTTTTTTTTTCTGTAAATTGCATGTGTTCCGAAGGGCCTTTTCTGTATGTTGGGTGAAAAACCCGAGTTTCCAGGAGAGAAAACCCTGCTACCTTCATATGAGATTGGCTAACTCACCTTGAATTGAAAAAATCCATATAAAGATTCCTCCCATCACAACGAGAATTGAACTTAGCCCTTTTCCAATCGAAGGGCACAATATAATGTTCTTCCAATTGCGCTATGCAGGCACTTACAAGTACAAATACAAGAGACAAATTGATAGCTCACGTTATGGATCATGCTGCACTCATAAAAGAACATCATGATAATCTCAGTAAAACATGTACTATTACCACAAGAGTTGCAAAGAAGTGCATTGTGGTTGGCTGTGGAATTTTTGAACATTTATTACCGTATTTTCAATTATTTGTTTTTTGGTGAGATACATACAATATGTAATGCTTTTTTTATGTAAAAAAATATTTTTATAGTAATGGCCACCTAGAGCACTTTTGCGATATATGCATTTGTTAATAGGGATAAACCCACCAACTGTAAACTGCCAAGGTAACAATTGAACAAGACTGAAGATATATTCGGTTTCGATCAGCACATGAGACTCAACCTTCGCGAACTTCTTCATAAGTGCTCCAATCTCTTCAATAGTGAATTAATTAACTGAAGATATATTCGGTTTCGATCAGCACATGAGACTCAACCTTCGCGAACTTCTTCATAAGTGCTCCCATCTCTTCAATAGTGAATTAATTGATGGGGAAATATTTAAATGAGGACAAACTGGTACAATTAATAGATGACGTCGAACCAAATTGCAGTGAAAGTTTTGCCAAAGATTCTGATTGTGATGAATCCGTTAAAGAATTCAGTTTAAAAAAATTAGTAGAAGGATTGGACTTGGCAAGAAAGTTATTTGATGGATAATGATCTCTCATTGGAGCCCTCTGGAAAATTCATGAGAAAATTGGATATTTGTTTAGCTCCGTATTATGAACTTAATAAAAAATTGCAGCATAGTGGTAAGCAAGGTCTTATTGCTGACTTCTCGATAACTAAACCAGCTGAAGTATGCAATGAGAATTATACTGATGATGTCCAAGAGATTTCAAGTGATGATGACATCTGGCCACTCGCAGAGGCATAGCTAGAGGGAACGGAGGAGGCCGTCACTTGACATGATGTTAGGGCCTCCCTTGATGAGTCTGTCGACTCCTTGGAGTTGCCCGCAATAATAATAATAAAATTATATGTTTGTTGAATGTTCTTCAGTTTTTTTTTTTTTTTGATAACTTTCACTTCCAAATCAATGTTAGATTGATTTTCTTTTCTTAATATGATGTGAAACAGCTTCATAATATAAACATGCCAAAAAAGTGTTAGAATAATAAAAACTACTTTATTTTTATATAAATCCATCCAAAAAAGACTGTAAAACTATAGTATATTACTATTGTGGGTGGTATAAGGGTTGAATAATCTAGAACTCTGTGCTAGAAATCACATCAGATCATCAATAGACAGGGAGGTTTGAATCTCAACCAATAGATTGGCACTGCATAAGATATTGTTAGTCTATTTCAGTAAATAGCATCTCAGCTTTCCAACCAATAGACTGTATGTGTATGTTTGAATCCTGTTGTGATTCGAATGTTAAAGTCTGTAGCTTAGCTCTTAGGTGATATTCATCACCTAGTGTGAAACCACCATCCTGCTTATCAAAGGCCTCAAGTATCTTGGAAAAGCACATTAGATTGGGATAGGTTGTTTTGAATTCTGGTTGAAGCAACCAGTGCTTCAACCAGAATCAATCAGAATAACATGCTTGTGTTAACAATCATAACACAAGCATGTTATGATTGTTACTTTTGTGTGTAAGTATATATGTTGGGTCTTAGAGCATGGTTTCTAGATTATGTAACTCTTGACCCATTTATAGTACTAATTAATGTTCTATAGGATTACATTAAAAAAAGTTTTGTAATATAAAATAACTATGATTTTTCCTATTTGTTTATACTGTATAGTTGCCATATGTGCTAAATTGTGCATTGTATAAACTCTCTGTTCATATAAATGCTGAAGTATTTCATGTTAGACGCTTAATGGATTGTATACAGCACTCAGAAAGGATTAAAACAGAATTTAATACTTCCTATATTTTGTCTCAGTCACTGAGACATCTTCAGGGATTACAAAAAAACTAATGTAACATATATACAAATAACACACAATACTAAGCCTAGCCATGTGGGTGACACTAAAGTCCTATCTAGGTGGAGCGCCCTCTAAGGGTGGTTGTAGGTGGCTTGGAATGTAAAGTGGGACCTCTGGTGATAAGCGTTTCCTAAATCTTAGGAAGCTTAATGCAACCATATTTGTTAAGATTTGGTAACTCTTTCTGTACTCATTATTCAGTATATACAAGAATGAAACAACTTCTGAATGAACCACTGATCTCTTTTATAATCACAAAATTTACATGTTATGTAGTCTCATCCATTTACCTGCTAAATTTTGTTCATAGCTACATCTGTGAATCTACCTGGAGGGGAAAAAGGGGGGGGGGCAGCATGTACATGCATTTCACTCAAAAAAAAGATTGATAATATCTTAGAATACATAAAAAATATAGTTACATTTCTAATAAAATTGTATTTGCATCAAATAATTCTGCTCTCTAATTATCTACATGTATTCATTTCAAAGAAACAAACAAAAAGAAATAGAACATTGAGCTATTTTTTTATGTATATTGTTGTGTAGGGAACTGCTGAAAGTCACCAGCTGATGTTAATTGTTCAGCTTTGTGGATCCATAACCACTGAAGTGTGGCCTGATGTTGAAAAACTTGAACTGTTTAATAAAGTAGAGCTTCCAAAAACACATAAGAGGAAAGTGAAAGAAAAACTGAAGGTATGTTGAAATCACCGATTATTTATTTATATTTCCATATTTTCTGTTTAATCTGTATAAATTTTAATTATATGATTCAGAAATATGGATTGTTAAAGTTAAGATGAAAGTAAAATACAGACAGCAGCAGCAGCAGTGAGATTTTTAAGAACAATTAAAGGGTATACTTTATTAGACCATGTAAAAATGAAGATAGAAGGGAGTTAATTATAACTTAAATGAAAAGATCAAGGAATATAGAGAGAAATGAAAAGAGCATTTATATACACATACCGGCCACTGAATTAGAAACTTTTATATAATATCATGTTGAATCCCCCTTTAGCTTCCTTCACCACATATACAGTTTGGCATAGATTCCACAAAGTGCTGGATTGCATCTACAGCATACCAGGTGTTCACCAGACAGTTCCTTTAACTGGCTCAGATGTGACGGAAGAGGACTTTGCTCCCAAATCTGTTTTTCTGACATGTCTCATATATTCTCAGTGGGGGGGTTCAGAAGTCACTGTCATACTCCGAAGTTGGAAGTTTAGAAGGGGGAAGTCGCTGAACCACTGCTGAACAATCCTTGCAGTAGCATTGTCATCCATGAAACAACCATCACTTGATGGATAAAAAAGTCAACATTGCAGAATGGACTCAGTTGGCAGCAATGTTCAGATATTCCTTAGAGGACACCTTACCTTCCAGCAATATCGGCTGACCCATTATATACCAACAGGACATGCCCATGCAAATCACAGAACCTTGAATTGTGTTTACATCATTTGGACTGCCTCAGGACTTTTGCAGTTGGATTGCCAGCTTTTTGTTGGATGCACACTATGCGGAATGGTAGATGGTTCCTTATCCTCTCGCCATCCAACTAATGCCGGAATCCCACAAGATTCTGTTTTCTCACTAACCCTCTTCCTTCTGTATATCAATGACCTACTTCAGTTGACCTCCAACCAAATCCACAGCTTTGCAGATGACAGCACATTGCATTCCTCCCTTTCATTTGATAAACCTTACTTTACATAACTCACCTCAACCTACAGAATATCGACCACCACTGCCCTCAATTCTGATCTCCAAGCCATCCTCCAATGGGGCTCAGATAATCTTGTCAATTTCAATGCTAGTAAAACCCAGTTCTGTCTTATTTTTCACAAAAAAGAGCCATTTTCCTACTGTATTATTTTTGATAACACCCAAATTTCCAGACAAGATGAGGTTTCTCTTGGAATTACCCTGACATCAAGCCTCTCCTGGCATAAAAACATCACGACCATTGCATCCTCAGCTTCCAAAAAACTAGGATTTCTCTTTCGCTCAAGACATTACTTCACCGCTGAACAGCTGTCAACCTTATAAAATCACCAATCTGCCCAGCTGTTGAATACTGCTCTCACATTTGGAGTGGACTCCTAAAAGCTTCCTGAAAATGCTTGACTTGATACAGAGGAGAGCAATTAGATTGATAAATGACCCATCTCTTTCTCTTACCAACTCGCTTCCCCCACTTTCACACAGACGATTTGTCTCTACAACTTATGATTCTATAAATATTTCCACAACAAATGTTCATCTGAAATAGCATCAATAATTTCCTCACTCAGTATTAAGCCTGCTGGAACATGTACAGCTGCTGCCCAACATCCTTTCACAGTACACCTTGAAATCCAGAGAACAAGTATTTTTCCTCCTCCTCCATTCCTGCCACTGCTGTACTGAGGAACAGTCTTCCCCCCGATGTATTTGCCAAGGAATACAATATACATGCTTTAAATCAATGGCAGCACTTACTAGCCGCCTTCTTCACTGCATGCCAATTAATTAGTGATAGCCGTGGGCCAGCTATCTCTGATTGGCTACCAGCAGGGCCGGCTCTAGAATTTTTGTCGCCCAATGCAATCCATTACTTGCTGCCCCAGCACCAACCTCAAATTAACTTTTGGAATTTTGAAAACTATCATGTTCAACATTAGCTTCATGACCATTAATTTTAAATATAGTACCATTAATAATAATGCACTGATAAAGTGATTAAAATACTGCATATTCATAAAATAAACCATCGACTTCATCAATTGACAATTACATGAAATGTAGTAATAATTTATTACTTACATATATGGAATGGTCTTCACTTGTACAGTGGTGAACTGTTGAGTTATACTTAACTATAGAATGTACACGTTATAGTTTTAGCACTATTTTCACATTATTTTAATTAGAATTTATATTGTTTTTAGTATCTACTGATTAAAAATACATTTTTCTTGCTTTCATATTTGCAAAATCAGAAATTAGATCTGCATTATCTAATTTCTGACCAATTTCATGTTCAATTGAAATCATGGCAAGACCTTCCAATCTAGTTTCAGCCATTGTTGAACATAAATAAATTTTAATAAGATTCAGTTTTGAGAAACTACGCTCACCACTTGCAACCATCACAGGCAATGTCAGTAATATTCTTAGGGCGACAGCGACATTCGGAGCAAAGTTATTTTCAACAATAAAACGAAAAACTTCAATTGGTGGCATATTTTCTGGTACTAATTTGGAGACTACTTTCAGTTCATCACATAGCTCAATTGCATCGATGTCTCTATTTTCTTCATGTGTTAAAACGGCTTCTAGGTTTTACAATTGTCTAAGAGCTCATTTGTCGTCTCAGATTTTAATTTAGAGATGTTATATAAAAATGTGAACTGTGATGTTTGTATTGCTCGAACCTTTCTTCAATAGAATTAGTTGCAACGTCAATAATAAAAAAGAAAAACTCAACTTTGAATTTTGTTTTGGGATCTAAAATAGGTTCTTCTCTTGCTTCATAATCATGTTGCTTTTTCTGCTGATGCAATCTGGTACTTTCGAATGTTAGTTTCAAATCAGCATCAGCTTCGACTTTCTCAGCTAATGTTGTAGCATCGACAAGAAAATTTTGAAATGATTTATCATTTCTGAGATTCTTAAGACTTTTGAGAACATTACCCAATGTTGTTATGGCGCTAGACAATTCCATCTTTATGCTTTGCAACAGTTTACTTGCAACATTAATTTCATTTAAAACATAGTGCCATATAACCAGACAACATAAAAATTTAAAGTCTCTAAGTTTTAGAGCAAGGGTTTCAGCTTCGTGTCTCGCCATTTTGTCTACTGACTCATCATCAGCAATTTCTATCAGTGCATAATAAAACTCCTCAATATAGTATCTTAAAGGACGAATAGCGTCAATTCTAGATTCCCAGCAAGTTGTACTTAATGGCTTGGGCGTTAGGGTTGTAATATGTGTCTCAAGGATTCCCCAACGCAGCGTTGACGCTGAGAAAAACACATACAATTTCTGAACCATTTCAAAAAATGAAATCCCTTCTCTAGATGACATTGCGGCATCATTGACCACCAAGTTGAGAGAATGAGAACAGCAAGGGATATAAAAAAGCTCTTGGGTTTAAGTCCCTAATGCGTTGTTGAACTCTTGAATGCTTTCCTTTCATGTTCGATCCATTGTCATAACCCTGGCCATGCATGTTTGCGATTGGAATATTCATGTCTGATAATTTTCTTACGATACATTCGGTTAACGCTGAGCCTGTAGTGGCTTCTACAGGAATGAAACCAAGAAAATGTTCATGAATGTTGATATCAGTTGGATCCATATTAACAAATCTTACAATTAATGTTAATTGTTCAATGTGACTTACATCGGGAGTACAGTCTGCAACTATGCTGTATTATTTAGCTTTCTCAACCATAGAAATTATTTGTTTTTTATGGTTCCAGAGAGGAGAGCAATCAATTCATTTTAAATATTTTTCCCAAGATAATGTTGGGGTGAACCACAAGCTACTCTCATTAAATGTTCAGACATAGCACTGTCAAATCTGGCAATCAGTTCAACAAGCTGTAAAAAATTTCCATTATTAGGGTCATATAAATTATCAGATGTTCCACGAAATGGTAAGTATTGTTGACCCAAGAACTGGACAACAGCAATTAGGCGTTCTATTATGCTCCTCCAGTGCCGAATTTCTGAATTTAATAACTTTTGCTGCATTGAATCAATTGTCTGTTCTAATTTAAGCCTGGACGATAATTCAATCCACTTTTTATGGGACTCCAAGTGGTTTTTGGATTTCTCGTGTTCATTAAGATACACATACAAATGACCCCAATCATTATACCCATCAGTAGTGAATGACATTATATTACAGGTAAACAACTTACAGCAGAAACAAAATGCAGAATCTTTTTCTTTTGAATACACTAACCATGATCGATTAATATGTTCTCCATTGCTTAGTTCCCTGGTGTAAAAATTTAATGAAAATTTCCTACCATTAGAGCTGCGCGGAAAAATGAAATCACTGTTTGGTTTCTCTGGTGGGCCCTTTTTTACGATTTCCAGTCTTTCGGCTTAAAGAAGGATTCCATCTAGCTGAATCAGTGCACCTATCAAGTTCATCACTTAAATCTCTAGATTCAGAAATTGTCATATCAGTCTCATTTTCGAGATTCCTTGCAATGTCTATGTTACTGGGATCCGAGTTAGAAGTACTTGCCATGAGCTCAGAATCATTGGTTTCGGTACATGTACTTATTTCCTCCTGCCCTACATCAGCTGATTCGGTTTTTAGATATTTAAGTAAAGTCCCGCTATGTTTTTGAATATCACGTTCTTTTTCCAGTTTCCATTTGCGATATTCTGCACCTGATAGTTTTTTCTTTTATCAGACATTGTAATCTATTTGAATATTAAAATTGTTTTAAACCCTACAATAAAATATTATTAGTAGTATGGTATTATTTAGTAATTAATGGAGGTCAAAACACTGTACTAACTACTAATTTACATAAAACTCAAAAAAAATCTTATCACTGTAACAGTCACTAACACTGAGCAAAATCAACTTTCCTTAATATGTGCTCAAAAACAAGTGAAACGTTCTGGAGATTATTCGACGGCCGTTACTTTAAGAGAAGGACTCCAGTGAAAATTTCAATTACTTCGTATATGACTTGTTTTCTAGTACGTGTGTCTTGCCTTAGGCAGTAATTCATATAATCGGATTTAGTTTGAAGTTCCCATGTTTAGTTCACAATGTATGCATACCCAATACTAAGAATTAGCATGATTAATACAACTAACAACTACAAGTTTTTACACATATATTACAATATATTATACAAAATAGTGACACTCAACAGTAGGTAATATTCTAACATTTATTCTGATGAACAAAATTGGCCTTGGGAATGGCAGATTATTAAACTCTGAATGAGATACTATTATATTATAATTCTTCTCATTCAGAATTTAACACCAGCTAACAGTGGGAAATTCAATTCATAGTTAGTCAACAAGCACAAGATGAAAATATAATATCGCATAATGAACTTTTAAATACAGTTTTATTGCAGACTCCATTGTTGCATGTGCAAGGAATAAAGAGGAGAGGCGAGAGGGAAAGAGAGTAAGCGAAGAATGACTCACATAGCTTCGATTACCGAAGAGCATTACGCGAGTATCATTGGTCGATGGATTGTCGGAAATAGAAACAGCGTCATGGGCATAATAAGTCACTGGTCAACTTGCTATAAAAACTGCGATCTTATGCAATATTATTATTATTATTATTATTTATTCCACATCTTCATTTTATTCACTTTCATTTTGGCCGCCCCCCCAAAAAAATTGCCACCCCGTACAAATGCATGCGTTGCACTGTCGGTAGAGCTGGCTCTGGCTACCAGTGGAGATTGAACTGCCCACTCAGTCTCCAAAAGTTAGATAGGGCTAAAAAAACGGCCTTGCCTACTCCCTGTACGGGAACAAAAAGGCATTAGCGTTTTTTTTTTTTTTAAATCAAATGTAAGCAAGTTTCTCCTTTCCCAACCCACTACCCATATACGGTACTAACGTACTATCGGTTGATCAACCAACCTCTCGCGTATGGGCTCAACATTAAAAAAAAACTAATAATAATTTTAAAAAAAAGCAAGCTCTCTGCCTACCGTTGGACCACAGGAATTTTTTTCAGTGTCCAGTCACAGTGTTCCTGACACCACTGTAGACAGACGTTTTGCTTTTTCAATATCAATATCAATTGTCTTCAATTCCCTGTGCATAGTTCAGTGAGACATGGGTCAGGAACAGCTTTCATTAAATGTTTTGGTCAATTGCTGCACATAGGAAGTTCTGTTTGTCCGTACAAGCCCTCTCAGACAATGCTGATCTCGTTCCTGACAGACTCTTAGGATCACTGTTACTCCTCTTAGACAAGCAATAAGGGTTATTTTCCCACTGATTAAACATTCAGGATAGCTCACTTTTTGGGAAACCAGTCAGCTCTGCTGTTTACAGAATCATGGCTCCAGCCAGACAGGCATCAACAACAAGCCCTTTATCAAACTCCAAAATATCCTTGTTTTTACCATTGTGACCAACACTGTTGACGATTACTAATCAGCAGCATATGTGGTGATGCTGGTGACCAAGTATTTTGTGGTATATATGCTGTGTAAATGACATTTATGTACATCTGCATAAAGGTTTCTAATTGTGGCTGGTATGTATAGAATGGAAAAATATTGGCTACCAAAAGAAGTAGATATAGACCAAAGGGGAAAGGACTGCGAGATGGAAAGATCAATAAAACCAGAACAGGCAAATGCCTAATCCTTGATAAGAAGAAGAATAATCTTTGTAAACTTTTGATTTATAAATTTAGACATAATGAGATTAATGATTAAACAGACCTTAACACACAACCCAGTACAAGACACATTCTGGAATGAAAATGTTAAAACTAGTTGTGTATGTGTGCATCTTAGTGAGGCATATTATATCAAATATTCAAATAGTTATGCTTCAAATATTGCATAGAGCAATATTTGAAGCATAGCTAGTGAAGCTATGCTTCAAATTACAGGGCAGCAAGATTTGGGACTGATAGCAGATAGGAAGTTAAATTTAAGGGAACTCAGTGCAAAAGTGATGAAATCAGAGAATTGTTGCAATGCAGGAATGCCGCTTAGGATTACAGGATAAAATACTAATTCAGCAATATGTGAATTACTGTCCAGAGATCTTGTCACTGGATATCTGGTAGATAAGGAAACACTAGAGAAGGTTCACAGTGTTGAGTAGATAAGGAAATGCTTGAGAAGGTCCACAGTGCTGAAATAATCTTAGGTGAGGGGAATAAGATTATCTTAGCACTATGGAATGTTGGCTGTGAGAATGGTTTGTTGAGAGAATGTGATTTGCAGATTTTTTCAGATAGGAAGTAAAGAAATGGATATGGTTCAGACAAGATGGTGAGAATAGATGTATGGATCTTGCATAGAGCAGCAGATGTTAAGAAAACTCAAGATCATTCCTAAAGGTTTTGTAAGGTGTGTGAATAAGGGAATGAGAAGAGTGATGGGTTAGTGGAGTACTTCACCAGAATTAGTAGTGAGTTCAGTGACATGTAAGGAGACTTCTCACAGTGTGGTTTATGACTGTTTGGAGACATGAAATAATAATAATAACTCTAATTCTAGTTTGATTTCTATTGCTTGCACACTAATATGATTGGTTCTGTTCATATTGTAACAGGTAGAAATTTACGCTTGACTCAAAACCAAGAATTAGTTTTATTTCTTCAAATAAATCCAAAGTATTACTATCCGGTATATCGGCCTTACCAATTAGTGTCCAATTAGCTGACCTTGTTATCATCAGGAAAAACACAAAGAACTGGAGACCATACAAAAAGATCTTAACACCCTTTGTTTTTAAATGAAGAAAATGAATAATATATTAGTTAATCACACAAGTCATTAGATACATCATGCACTGTTTGTGTATTGTTGAATAAAGTCCATAGGTAGTTACTAGCATGACAGAGGTCTTGTATGATAAACAAATGAATAAGAGATTTTTCCAGATGTCATGAAGTATTATGCCCTGGTTTCTTCAAGGTGCCACGTGGATGAACCACTTAAAAAGACTCCTTAAACCTTCTCGAAAAAAAAAAGGTTGTTTTCTAAGTATGGCATGGAAGCAGATGGCCAATCCATATTTTGATGTTCAGAGAAGACATGCGGCAAGGCCACTTTCTCTTTCCTTTTATGTTCCACGTCTCTTACTTGCTCTTTCTTAGATTTCAAAACTCTACCTCTCTTATGGAACATTGTCTTGAGATTAACATAGGAAATTGTGTAAGATGCACAGAATGGGTTAAAGGTAGTTGATGGTAACTGTTCTTAAAAGATATGCTGTCTTGTTGTTTCACCTATATAAGGTAAAGAAATGATGCCTTTGTGATTAATTCCTGGAGATGCAAGAACCAGTTACCTGAGGATAACAGTTTAATAAACTTGAATAGCTATTTAGAAGGAATTGGTTGAACAATAGCAATTTCTTCTTTCCTTTTTGTTTCATTGTTATTAATAATCCTTAAAGCCCTATCTTTTGTTGAGGTAAATGAGCTGGTTAGACTCTGTTTGAGTTAGTTTTTTGTAGACATCTGACTCAATGCCTCCACCAAACAGAAATTATAGTTTATTGTCCTGCTCAATCCTCAACATAAACTTAATCTTGGAGTGATGATTATTCAGGAAATTTACTAAGTCTTCTAAGCTCTTAAAAATGCATTTCCAGACAATAAAAATATCATTTACATATTGCCAACAAATATATGTTTTAGGGTTGCTAATGCCATGATTTCATTCTCAAATTTATCCATAAATAAATTTTTGAATGGAGGTGACAGCAGAGAACTCATTGCTGGCAAATTAAATTTTCCTTTCCAGGTAAAGATGGAAGTTGTAGGCAGAGGCAGATTAGACATGTGATGTCTGATGGAAAGAGGCCCACAAGAATATCTGCTGGTTCTTTTACTTGAACTGGCAAAATTATCTGAAGGAGTGACTTGAATGACAGCCAGCTTTTCTACAAAATGAGCTGAGTTCTTCAAAAATGTATTTAGGTGTCTGATATGTAGCTTAAAATGTGTGGATAAATACTTAAGAGTATGTAGGTAGGAGAGCTTTGCTGTATACTATTGGATGGAGAGGAACATCCTCTCCATCTAGCAGTGGATTGCTCAGAGTGAGGGTGAATAATTATGAGGGACTTCAAATACGGGAGATCTACAGTGGATTAGAAAGATGAAAGGGCACAAGGAACAAAAATGGAATTTATGCAATTGTTATGTACCATCCAGTCATTTCCAACTCTTGGTGACCTTGTGAACAAAGGCTCTCTATCTTACTCAATTTCTTGGCATTTCTTTTAAGCAGTTGTAAATTCAAGTTGGTTCCTTTGTGTTCCATCCAACTCTTTTGCAGGCTTTCTCTCCTTCTCATGCCTTGAATCTTCCCCAATAATCTTCCTTTTTTAATGATTCATCTGCTTGCATAATGTGCAAAGTACATTAACCTATGTTTAGTGATCATCGCCTCCAAGGAGCATTCAGTTTTATACTTTCAAAAACCTTATTAGTCATTCTTGCGGTCCATGGTATTCTTAATAGCCTCCTCCATGCCCATAATTCAAACGAATCAATTCACTTTGTCTTTCTTCTTAATGATCCAGATTTCACATCCATACATCGCTACTGGAAATACCATTTCTTTGACAATTCTAACTTTTATGTTCTAGAGGGTAACAGTATTAATTCACAACACAAGAATAATAAAAAAAAAACAGTTAATATTTATTTAACTTAACATCTCTATCTTTCATAATTTTTGTCAGGTTTAACATAACTTTTTTCCTCCATGGCTATCCCTCTTTTAATTTCATCTTCATATTGACCATCATTTCTTATTCTAGACCCAGTTAAAAGTAATCATAACTTTAAACCATCTCTATTTTATCTCCCTCAGTCATAAGTTTATTCAAATTGCCAGAAGCCGTCACTTTTGTTTTGCTGATCTTTAAATTAAGCCCAGCTTTTTTGTTTTCTTTCTTAACCAACAATACCAACCACTCCATTTCTTCCTTTTGCTATGAGGGTTGTATCATCTGCATATCTTAAATTATTTATTTTTCTGCCACCAATCTTAATTCCTGTTAGGTCTTTGTCTACATCAGCTATTCTCATAATATATTCACTATAAATATTAAAAAGATAGGGCAACGGTATGCAACCATACTACGCTGTTTTTTCTACTTGAACACTATCTTGTTTCTCCAAAGACTATTTTTACTGAAGCTTCTTGATTGTCATATAGCTCTCTAATCAAGAGAATTAGATGCTCATAGATCTCATCACATTCCAGTCTGTTGTGATCCACACAATCAAAATCATCAGAGTATTTTTCAGTAACTAAGATAGCCATATTGCCAATGATTGGGATTCAGAGTGATCACTCTTGACCCTGGGAGATTGCCAAATATAGATATTTCATTTAAAAAAAAAAAAGGGGTATTTGTGGGTTTACAGGAAAATTGATAAAACAAGATTAGAAGTCAGCTTGGAGCAATGCTATTACATAAGAATCTGCATGTCAAGGATGTTAGTAGTGTGAGAGATGGTCAAGTGGTGTTTGAAGGAACCAGTATCAGATTGTATACCCTCAATCAGGAGGATAAATCAGGTTGGAGTTAGATGAATGCATAGCAGCAATACACAGAAGCCTTAACATTTTTTTAAAAAATGTTCTGGAGGGTAATAGTATTAATTCACAACATAAGATAAGTTAATATTTATTTAACTTATTTGTTGATATTTCGCTGGTATCATATCCAGCATCTTCAGAGCACAAAAACGGTTTGTCAGTCACAGTACACAAACAGCAACAACAATTGAGTTAACAGTGTGACCAGGTTAAAATGTGTAACAGACAACACAAGGAATATTTTCTTATTATTCTTGTGTTTTGTAATGATTCCATTAAATAAACTAACATTTCCTTTCTACTTATTGTGGAGGGTATATAATGAGAAAGTTGATTAGCATACTCACAAGTAGTATTAAGCTCAGATAAGAGGATTGACTAAGCATAGCACAGAAAACAAACACAGATTATAGAGGAAATTAGCTGATCCAGCCAAAGGAAATTCGTAAGAGTTCTGCTACATAGCAAGAAAAATTTCTCTCAGAATTACACAGTGGTCAACATTCATTGTATAAAAATTATGGAGACAAAAAACGTTCATTGGAGCAATTGCTTTACTTACAAAGAAGAAATTTAACCCTTGATATTTTGACCTCTATATTAAGGTCATTATCAGGAATATATATATATATATATATGAATTAACACAAGGTACATGACAATACACAAATAAATTGTGGTATAACTGATATTTTAACTATTTACACTAGCCTGATCTCTAATAAGGGAAAGAGTAAAATTTACATTAAAAAATTAACAAACTTTTTTAAAAATTTAAATAAAATAAAAATGATAAAAAATTAAAAGTGGAACTACATTAATTAATACTTATCTTCATTACAGTCCTCTTATCTTTAGGTTCTGTCCACTGATCAGGTTTTCTTGTGATGAGGTTCGTGACCTTGTTCTTCTCAAAAGTAGAATATGAGCAGAAATTGACATGACAAATCAGACAAAGAAAAACCCTAGAGAGTTCTTTAGATACGTGGCAAGTTGAAGGAAGAATGATCACGATAAGATGAAGTTAATGGATGAAAGTGGTAGAATGGTAACTGCTGTAGAAGACATTATTGAGGTATTCAGTGATCAGTTTATAAAGGTGTTTCATCCTGAACAGGATGGAATCATGAGAAACTTAAGTGTAGAGGACATAGGAGAGGATGGCTTAATTGTGAGTGAGCAGGAGGTATTTGAGGAAATAAATAAACTTGATTTCAATAAGATGATAGGATTCAATGACATATCACCATGCATCTTAAGGGAATGTTCCAGGGAATTGGCATGCCTGTTTAATAAAAGGCTTGCAACAGCATAGATTCCAAGAGAGTGGAAGGAGAGTAAAATTGTTCCACTGCATAAAGGTGGTGATAAGGCTGTAGCTTCAAATTATAGACCAATCTGTATATCTGGAGTTGTGGTGAAGGTACTGGAGAGATTGGTGAGAGGTAAGATACAGAAATGGGTTGATAACAGCAGTATTCTCTGTGGTTATCAGCATGGGTTTGTTAAGGGGAGATCATGTTTCACTAACTTGCTTATATTCTATAACAAGGTGACAATTACCTTGGATAGAGGAGATGCATATACAGTGGTGTACTTAGATTTTGCAAAGGCTTTTGATAGACTGCCACACGACAGGCTCTTAAATAAATTGAAATAGATGGGATTGGATAACAGACTTCTGAGTTGGATCTGCGACTGGCTGTCAGATAGGTATCTGCAAGTTGTATATGGGGATGCAGTATCCTGAAAGACAAAGATTACTAGTGATGGGTACCAGAGGGGGGGGGGTCAGTTTTGAGATCATTGTTGTTTAATTTGTATATTAGTGATATTCAGATGGGTTTAAATGGTGATATGTTGGAGTTTGCAGATGATGCAAAACTTGGGAAAACAATGCAGAGTCAAGCAGATGTTATGACCTTATAAGAGGACTTAAATAGATTGCATGAATGGACAGGTAAGTGGAACTGTCAGTTCAGTGTTGCAAAGTGTAAGGTTTTGAGATTTGGTAAGAATGATGGGATGCAAAGTATACACTTGGTGGGAAAACTTTAAAGGAAGTAGAGGGAATGAAAGATCTAGGAGTGATGTTGGACAAGGAACTGAAATTCAGGAGAAACATTACACAAGTTGTGAAGACCTCACATCAGATAATGACCATGATGCAGAGGACCTGACCTGCAGAAATAGAGCGGTTATGATGCCACTGTATATGGCCTTGATCTGGCCTCATCTGGATTATTGCACAGATTTGGTCACTGGGCTTTTCATGGTGACAAGGATATGTTGGAAAGGGTCCAGAGAAGATTCACAAAGGTGGTCAGTGGTATTTGGAATGTGCAGTACAAGGATAGATTGAGAGAATGTAAACTGCTTAGCCTCATCAATAGGACAAAGAGGGGGGGATATGATTGAGGCATATAAGCTAGTCAGGGGTTATCAGGTTGACATGGAAGGTTCATAGAATGGGAGAGGGGAAGTAGAACAAGGGGCCATTGCTGGAAACTGTATAAGAAGGATGTTTAAAGATGAGTGAGGAGCAGGTTCTTTTCATAGAGATTCAATGAGTTGGTGAGTGGAATGCATTGCCTGAGTGTGTTGTGAATGTAGACACGTTGAATCAGTTTAAAGCATGGTCGGATGAGCATTGTGTTTCAATAGTGTGTATCTCCAACAATGAGTCTGACTGCATGGAGGTCAGATGTTAATAATAATAATTATACAGCTATTCCTGATGAACCTTAATTTAGAGGGTTACTTTTCTTATTTATAAGTATAGCAGTTGGTCTAACGACACATTTGTTTTTGTCTTCATGATTTCCACTCAATTGCAAGAAAAAGTAACAATGATTAGTAAAATGCTAACTTTAATGTATTTTTTTATTTATTTTTATATAATCAGGAGACCCTGCGCTACATACCAAACACAGAACTTTTTCAAGCTACATTTCATCTTAAACTTAGGAAATCTCTATAGTTCAGTCAATAATGACAGTGCACTTTAGTTGGGAAGGCTGGAGTTCACTTCCCATCTAACATAAGATGCAAAGAACCTACTGGCCAGAAAGACATGCATGTACAATTAAGAAATATAGTACACTGGCCTCATAGCTTTACTTGCTTTGGTTGTAATTCCAGACAATCTCCACAATTCAGTCCACTCACTCACTACTTCTCATGCAAAAAATCTATTTCTTATTCTCTTTGCAGAAGAGAGACAATTAAGATATCATCTCTCTTTCTCCGCTCTCTGAATAATCTCCCTCTGTATAAATTTAATAAAACTACCTCACTGACTTAAACATTTGTCTGATCTCTTTCTGCTTCTTATCTGTCAAGTTCTACAATTTTTGGTTCTCTTAATTTAAACTATAACTCTAGTCCTGACATATTGAGACAGTATAAATTAATAATCAGCTATTAGTTCATTTGTCCTAAGTTATAATAACAATAGCTTGATACATAATTGAAAATATATTAAAAACTATGTTTATTTTGTATACTTGTAGGGTTTCATGAGGGATCCTCATGCTCTTGACTTGGTTGATAAAATGTTGGTTTTGGATCCCAAGATGAGGATTGATAGCGATCATGCTCTTAATCATGACTTTTTTTGGACAGACCCTATGCCATGTGATTTGACAAGAACCTTATCTCAACATACCAAATCTATGTTTGAATATACAGCACAACAGAGAAGAAAAGATCTGCCAGGAGCCCATTTCCAGAAACAGATAGTTCCACCCAGAGTATCAAATATTGCAAATGATGGACAATATCATGACCGTGTATTTTGAATAGAATTTCTGGGTTATAGTGTTAATATCTTTTGTTACCATTCTTCAAACTTAAATATTTATAAGCTTGTTAATATATGTGATTTTTAATATTTTTGTTTACGTTTGATCGATGGATTTACAATGTAAAATAAACCCATATTAAATTTAAATGTGATTGAGTTTATTTAAGTATGTCATATGAATGTTTTTCATATACGAAAAAAAAATGTTGATAATGAAGTTTTTTGTTTTCTAATAAGTAAAATGCTAGTAACAGCATGTGCAAACTATTAAAACCTTAAAAAAGCTCAGGGAATATGCCATTAAATGGAATATAACTTCTGAAAAACATTTCTCATAATCTAGTTACCTTCAAGATAACAAGCATGTAAAGTCATAATATAAATATTAAACCGATTATTAATGTAAATATTAAATTTTGGTATATATGTTAATTGCTAGCAAAATGTAAATATATATATTTTGCAGTATTCTTTCAAATTATTTTTAATTATGAATAGCTTTATTTTTTTGATATGCAAAACAAGCTACTTTTTTAAAAATTTTCTGTAAAATCTTAAATGAACTGTTTCCTAAATTCTGTAATGGCATTATAGTAAAAGAATGTTATTTATTTATTTTTATTTTATTTGTGTATAAGTAAATATGCATTTAATAATTATGTAATTTTTATTAATATTATATAATAACAGTACTTATAGTAACTGATGCAGCTAGGTAGTTATTAAGATGATGTTTTTTTGTAATATATATTAGAGAGAGAGAGAGATGAGAACATCAATGCTATGTTTTAATTGTTCCTCAAAGGTGCTGAGTCATTGTGTAAATTTATGTACAGTTATTTTGTCACTAAATAGTCATTATGTATATTTGTAAAGATAGGGAGGGATCTTTAAAAATATTATTTTTTGAAATTTATTTGCTATTTATTAGCAAATTTTCATAAATGATTGTTTTATATGGAAGAGAAACATAAGTAAATGAATTAATTCTTGCCATCTCTTCTAATATTGCAACATTTCTTTGTTGGATCTTGATATCATTTCAAAATAATGCTGTGATATATTTGAAAATATGTTGTATTGTTATCAGAAAAATTAAAATTTTTTTTAGCTTTTGCAAGATTTGTATCATATTACTATAGTTGGTGAGTGAATTTCAATATCAAGTGAATTTCTATTTATTAGCAAATTTTCATAATAATGATTGTTTTATATGGAAGAGAAACGTAATAAGTAAATGAATTAATTCCTGCCATCTCTTCTAATATTGCAACATTTCTTTGTTGGATCTTGATATCATTTCAGAATGATGCTGTGATATATTTGAAAATATGTTGTATTGTTATCAGAAAAATTAAAATATTTTTTTAGCTTTTGCAAGATTTGTATCATATTACTATAGTTGGTGAGTGAATATATCATATATCAATATATGATATATGATATATTTGAAAATATGTTGTATTGTTATCAGAAAAATTAAAAATTTTTTTAACTTTTGCAAGATTTGTATCATATTACTATAGTTGGTAAGTGAATTTCAATATCCTCTTTTGTTGAAGCTGAATTTCAATGTCTTCTTTTGTTGAAGCTGAATTTTTTAATATTCATTAAATTGTGTTTAATAAAAATTTGAAGCTCTCAGTAGATCAGAGGCCTTTTACAAAGGGTTAGGCTTTTATAATGAGCTACTTGCTACTTACAATACTTAGATTGTCTATCTTGCTGTTTTTATACACATACACAAGATAGCATATACTTCTATCACTTTTATATACACATACACAAGATAGCATATACTTCTATCACTTTTATGTATCATGAAACTGCCACAACAAATGGATAAATATAACACTTATATATGTAAAAAAAAAAAAGTATTTGCTCAAGACTCCTCC
Organism: Typopeltis vanoorti; assembly: GCF_054136105.1. Taxonomy (NCBI): domain Eukaryota; kingdom Metazoa; phylum Arthropoda; class Arachnida; order Uropygi; family Thelyphonidae; genus Typopeltis; species Typopeltis vanoorti. Next base: position 14,602,707 of record NC_143563.1, read on the forward strand.
ACTTCTGATTTTTTAAATGATATATCAGTAGTACTGCATCTGTGTTTTCTTAAAGTTAAAAAAAGATTTGTTCAGGAAGTTATTTTTTATAAATTAAAAATATTCTGTTTTGTCCAGTGTGTAGCTACTCATCAATTTGCAGAATCAACTCACCAACAGGCAAGTGGGCAAACATTTTTGTTGTGTCTCTATACATACAATGCAGTCCTGGCACTAATTGCAATACAAAATAAACTGTTTTTTGCATTTCCTTAAGATTTCATTTTAAGCATTGGATTAAAATTATTACAGTATCCTTCATGTAGTCAGCAGATTCATTGTGGGCAGTCCACATAACGAACCCTAAACTCCTTAGACTTTCCTGCATTCACAATGCATTTTGTTGATGTGTTCTGCTCACTTGCCATGTAAAAAAAAAAAAATTACTCTTCACATATCTCTTAACCACATTTTTGCATAGCCTTGCCTTCCACTCTGTGTTCATCATAAAATCTTCACCAAGGCAGTAGTATTGGGACTCTGGAATATGAGTTATGGAGACCAACTTTCTGGAGTCCTGATATTGTCTTTTGTCCCTGGACCCACTTCAATGTTTCACATCACAATAAAAACTAGGTGACTAAATTTGCACACGGTGGTCCATCTGTGGTCCGATAAATGTTTTGTGTAGTGGCAAACTACCTCCTTATCTCTACTTGTCAATGTACTCATTATAGAAGCAGTAAAAACTTGTAGTCTTTTCAGTATGCCCTCTAAACTGCTGTCCACTATCAACCATCACTCCAAATCTAAAAAAACTTGATCCCAATCACATCTCTCCAGTTGCATTTAAGCATTGTGCTCCAGAGCTAACACCTGTTCTCTGTCATTTCTTCTATACTTGGCTGACATGTATCTCAACACATGGAAGCAAGCACACATCCATCCCATTCCAGAAAATGAGAGATAAAAGCCCACTGTCTGACTACTGACCAATTGCATCACATCAGTCCCTTCCAAAACAATGAAGAATGTTATCAACAGTCAACTTCACTACTTAGAAACAAACCAGTTGATCAGCAACCACCAGTATGGTTCTGCCAGTTCAGATTCATGTCTGATCTCTTAGCCTACATCACTTATCACTGGACATGTGCCATGGAAAGATTCAGAGAAACATGTGCTTTTGCCCTTAACATTTCCATGGCTTTGGATCACATTTGGCATCAAGGTCTGCTTTGCAAACTGCATTCCTTCAGTTTATCTACCACTTGAATTGGATAACTAGCCAGTTTTCATCATTCACTGCATATCATGCTGGACTGCACCCTCTCTTTGAGCTATGCCATAAGGCTCCATTCATCACCCTCTTTCTGTTATACATAAATGATCTACTTTCACTCGTCACCATAAATAGCCTACTCTTAATCATGTGCTATTCACGGCTTTGCCAATGACAGCACATGTCATGCATCCTATTTTGACAACCCATGTGGTTCTCAGACATCCCAAGCATTAAGATCATCTGCAACCAGTACCTTAAACACTGATCTTCATAGCATCTTTAGTGGGGACAAGGATAACCTCGTCTGGATAAACCCAGATAAATTCTTGATGACACCAAAAAACAGTCCTGCCTTTTCTGTTACAAAAGTGGATTTCAGCTTACCTTTCCTTGCCCTCAGTAATACGCACATCATTAGACAGGATCAGATCTGTCTTTAGCAATCGGATCCTTTTACCTCTAGCCTCTCCTGGCATAAAATGTCACATCAATAGTTTCCTGAGCCTCTAAAAAACTAGTCATTACTTTCTGCTCAAAAAACTATTTTTCACCCTCTCAGCTACTAACCCTATATAAATCATAAATCCCCCTATTCTTAGAATGCTCTTCACACATTTGAGGTGGTGCACCTAAAACCTCCCTAAAAATTCTTAATGCTGTCTAGTGGAGAGCTGTTCGGCTGATAGATGACCCTTCTCTCACAGACTCATAATGTTTCATCACTTGAACCACTCAGTTCAACTACTATCTTGCAGATGCCGTGTTTCAGCTCTTTGTCTCTTCTACAGATTGCTTCAGTGAGCTGGCAGACATCATTTCTTCATTTACTGTTGGGCCTTTTAAAACAGAAGCAGCTGCCTAACATCTGTTTTCAGTACAGCTGTAAGCACATTAAACCTGCTTCTCCTTATCCTCACATAGCAGTGCCCTCTGGAGCAGCCTTCCCAATACAACTTCAGTCTCCTGCTCCTAAGAAAAATGTCAAATTTCTTCTTTCTCAATCTTTATATGCATCGTGCACAGAACACTGATGTGATATAAGTTCTTGTACCTCTTATATGTGAGAGAAATATTTAAAAATAAAAATAAAAACTGAAGTTTCCCAGTCAATGTGAAATATCATTAACACAAATTAAAGCAGGAGACCAAGAACAGAACCCCTGTGGCATACCACTGGTTACTTTCATTTTTGCTTTCCATAACATAATAAATGACTTGCTTGTAACATTCACAGATCTAGTCTCCAATCTATCTTCTACACCTTATCCCACTTATCCATCACCATCTCCACCATATAGTCGCTAATCCATCTAAATAATTTATTATCACTATCCTTTGCAGCTGTACACCAACCTGTCTTGTGGAAATCTAGCAAATGCTTTTGATAAGGCCAGCCTGGTTCTGGTTGGCCAAGTGGATAGCATACCTGCTCTCCAACCAACAGGTTGTGGGTTTGAATCTCTTGGCAGGGATGTTTGTAAAAGCCTGCTCTAGCTGTGCATGATAGCTTATTAGGACTTGTCTTGATTATAAAAAAAAAAATCATTGTATGAATCTCCCTTGCCCAACACATTTGTCATCTTATCAAAAATTGCAAGTGCAACCATGCTGATCTTCATAAAGAATCCTGTGTCCATCAGTAGTCGATACCCTTATTCTTTTACCTCTGATTTCCCCTCCCCTCTTGCTTTCCTGTTGCACTGCATTACACCAGTATAATATGTCCTGATAAAGTACTCAAATTATTCCACATCATTTGCCATGGTCACTTTACTACCCTAACTGTTCACCTGTCTTGCCTTTCCATAATTAATCCCTTTCCTGCTTGAGGCACACAGCAGAATTCTCTTCAATCATATTTGTCCTGACTGCCCCCACTTCTTCTTGTACTGCACTTTTTCTTGTTTTAAGGTGCTATTTTATATCACCTTTCTAGCCTACGCTTTATGTGATCCTCACACGTCTGATTATTACTGACTTTTTTATGCCTACTCTCTAACATCTCTTCCCACCCCACTTGTGTTCAATCAATAATTTTAATTTTAATTTCTAGCTCACAGCAACCATTTTTAATTGGTAAACTGATTGCTGTATTCCTTTTCTTTGATTTGCTTGTTTCTACACTGATTTTGTACTGTTATTTTCAGTATGCAATATCTGTACTTTCATTAAAGTTTATTACCATGGTTATTGTGTAATTTGTGTTTATTTCATTGTGTATGTTACCTGTTAAAACCTGTTTTTAGTTTAATTACATATTTCTCCTGATGATGTGAAACAATTTCCACAAAACTAGTAGTGATCAATAAAAATTATTTTTTGGTTCTTTCATGTGGAATAATACTGGCAAAAACATTTCTAATATGTCCTAACTCCACGGAAGTCTATGCTACAGCATTATCAAATTAAATGTCTATTCTTTCTAGTATCATTGCTTCCTGCATGATACCAGGAAGCTGTCATTTTTGTTAAGATTGGATTGATGGATAAGCATTTCACAGGTTTCCTTGTTACATTCATCCAGGTTTTGGTCCAATGTAAGACGAGGGGGGGGGCCCCTTTCCACTCAGTCCTGTGACACATTTCAAGTGCATTGTCAGAAAGGCTGTCATGAAGGAATTTCTGTTCTTTTCATTTTTGGATTGTATACCACAGGATTGATCTGAAAAGAACATTGCATTGAAGTTAACAAGGTTAATCAAAACCCCACTGAAGAACAGAATAAAGACAAATGTAGGTTTCTGGAAGTAAACATTTGACAGCTTTGGGTAATTTGTGTAGTGTACGGTTTGTTAAATGCAAAGTGTAATGTACTGTCATCAGCAAATTCAGATTGGATTTGCAATCAAGTGGAAAATAATTTACATTCAGAAGGAAGAGAATTGTGGAAAAGAATCAAGCCCTATCATTTTCATCCACCATCGCATATAATGTGCAGATGGAGAGAAACCTGGTAATCCAGTTCCAAAAGTGAGATGGCAAAATGTAAGTTGAAAACTACTTAAGCCTTCAGTTAGACTCATCAGAAACTGTTATTGATATCTTTACAGTTCTGTTATTGACACTTAATATCACTCACTGCCTTTGCACAAAGGCAGTGAGTGATGTTAGTAAGGAGCTTCCCTGTTGACTGACAGTGATATAATCCATACCAGCATACACTAGCAACTAATTATTTATTAGTTGTGAGATTTCTATGTAGTGAAGTTTATGGTTCAAGAGTTTCTCCATTACTTTAGAAATGTCCTGAGTGAGAGCAATAGGATGCAAATTGGTACAGGCTGGAAGTTTTTTCACTTGGTTATAGGTTATACTATAAATTAAAGATACTAAGAAATTATGTACTTGGTTTAATCCTTTATCCAAGTGTAAGCAAATAAAGTTTGCGCCTGAAGTGTATTCAGGACTGGGGCAACTCACATAAGGAAGCTAAGACTTCACATCACTTGCCTTAGTATCCCATAATGCAAAGCACATCTCCTTGTGGACATGTATAATGCTATGCATTATGGGAAGGGTCACTACCTAGACTGGTTTTGACCTTTTTTGAATGTTCAAGTACAGGTCAAACTCCAAAAACTCAGTGTTGTTCCCCTCAGTAACAGGCTCATCTTGCCACTGAGAAGCACTCTCAGAACTGGTTGGCTCTACACTGTAGCAGGCTCACCCCACCACCGAGCAGAGCCGTTCATTTGCCTATATCTCATCTGAGGGGTAACAACAACAGCCGTGCCTCAGTTAACTTCACAGGCTACAGCATTGCCATTCATTACCCCCACCCAGGACCTGGGTGACAGCAACAGCCGAGCGTCAGTTAAAACTTCATGGGCTATAGCATTGCCATTCATCACCTAAGCTTCCGACCGGTTTCGACCTTTTTTGAGGTCACGTCAGTGGGAGCCAGACCTGTCGTTCTTCCAAGTCGACAAAAAATGATATTTTGTTGTTTTTAAATTTTACTTTAATTCATTGAAGTTTGAAATATTTAATAGGTGACCCAGGATTCATCTCTATACCACTTGATCTGTACAAAAACTGATTAAGAATATATATATATAGAAGTTTGTGGCTGAACATAGTTCAAGTCTGAGGCAACTCGTGGTAAAGGCGGAGTAAGCTCCAATCACTTTCCTTAGTATTTTCCTAAGGAAAAGACAAATAAGTCAAGTTTGCGCCTGCACGTAGTGTAAGTCTAAGTGACCCATAAAGTAATGCAAGTCTAGGCAATGCATGGTAAAGATGGAATAAGCTCTGATCACTATTCTTAATATTTACCATTAATGCAAAGCCCATCTCCTTGAGGAGATGTATGATGCTATGCATTAAAGGCAAGGGGCCACTACCCAGATCGGTTTCAACCTTTATTGAGGTCTCATCAGTGGGAACCAGGCTTAGAAACACCAAGGTTAAGTAATACAGAGCATATAAGTATTTTACCAAAAGGTGCTTTGACCTTATTAAATAAAAATCTCAAGATGAGAGATAGATGTAGAAAGTTTTTTACCTTGGGTATAATATATGTTAAAGACCAAGCTATTTTTAATCTGGTTTTACTCCATTTCCCAAGTAAGCAAACAGACAAATAAGTCAAGTTTGTGCCTGCACGTAGTGCAAGTCTAGGCAACTCGTAAAGGTGAAATAAAAGGTGGTAAATATTAAGAATAGTGATCAGAGCTTATTCCACCTTTACTACAAGTTGCCTAGACTTGCACTAGTCAACTTGTGGTCACGTGTTGCATCTATCTCTCATCCTGAGATTTTTATTTAATAAGGTCAAAGCACCTTTTGGTAACTTGTTTTGGTAAAATAAAAAATCAACTAACGCCTTTTTATTCCCGTATACGGGAGTAGGCAAGGCCATTTAGCCCTATCTAACTTTTGGAGACTGAGTGGGCAGTTCAATCTCCACTGGTACCCAATCAGAGACAGATGGCCCAAAGCTATCACTAATTAAGCGGTACGCAGTGAAGAGAGACGGCTCAAATGTGTCACCATCTCGTGGTCCCTAACCCTAACACAATATATTTAATGTCTGAAATAATGTGGGTTCTACGGTCGATTTTCTTGAGTTTACAGGACGAAAAACCCGAGTTTCCAGGAGGAAAAACCCGCTTACCCATGCCAGAGATCGACTAACGCGGGAATATATTGTCGAAAAAAGGTTTAGAAAAATTTCCTCTAGTCGCTGACTAGACTCAAAACAAAGTCTTCCTTCTGTGGCCAAGCGCTCTGGTGTGCAAGCGCCACATCCACTGAGCTACATAGGCCTTAATATATATATATATATATATATCACTGTATGTATGTATATATATATCACTGTGTGTGTGTGTGTGTGTGTATATATATATATATATATACATATATATATATCACACTGTATATATATATATATATATATATATATATATATATACATATATATACACAGTGTGTATATATATAAAAATAGCTTGGCATCTTTAACATATATTATACCCAAGGTAAAAGAATTTTCGACATCTATCTCTCATCCTGAGATTTTTATTTAATAAGGTCAAAGCACCTTATGGTAACTTGTTTTGGTAAAATACTTATAAGCTCTATATTACTTAATCTTGATATTTCTAAGCCTGGCTCCCATTGATGAGACCTCAATAAAGGTCAACACAGGTTGGTAGCTTGGGTGATGAATGGCAATGCTGTAACCCGTGAAGTTTTAACTGAGGCTTGGCTGTTGCTGTCACGCAGTGCCTGATTGGGGGGTAATGAATGGCAATGCTGTAGCCTGTGAAGTTAACTGAGGCGCAACTGTTGCTGTTACCCTTCCAGATGGGCAAATGAATGTTTCTGACTTTCTGATCCTGTGGGTTGCTCATTATTGGGTGATTTTACGAGTTTTTGGAATGGTATCCCCACACTTAAACAAAGGGAAACTGGTCTAGGTAGTGGCCCCTTGCCTAGTGCATAGCATCATATATCTCCTCAAGGAGATGGGCTTTGCATTAAGGGTAAATATTAAGAATAGTGATCAAAGCTTATTCCACCTTTACTACGAGTTGCCTAGACTTGCACTACTTTATGCGTCACTTAGACTTACATTACGTATTTAGAATACGTAATGTAAGTCTAAGAGGTTTAAAGTCCAGGTTTAAAATAGCTTGGTATCTTTAACATATATATATATATATATATATACACAGGGTGTTCGGGATAAATTTGACATATTTATAATTAATTATATTTTTCCGTAAGTTACATGTATTAACACACACTTCTCTTCATTTAAAAGTTTGGACCCTTCTTCATTCATATACAAGATGTCAGAAAGGATGGATAGCTGGAACCCACCTGAATCATGGAAGAGAATAACTTGTATCATGATGATTCGTGCCCGCCATCAAAATAAGGATATTACGACTGCTGCCCAATGCTCCCTGAATACAGTAAAAACAATCAGGCATGAACTAGAGACTTGCAATGGTGACTACGAGGATGTAGCAAGAAGAAAGATCCCTAGCAGACGATCTGATTGCGTTCGTACAGCAGAATTCCTCGCAAATCTGCAGGAACAGGTGTTGAAGAACCCTGGCATTGGAATTCGGGCTTTGTTCGTGGAGTTGCTAACTGTAGTCAAGCCCTGGATAACAAGGGTAGCCAATGGTAGGCCGTATGTATGGCAGCAGGATTCGGCCCCTTGCCACACCTCTGGGAAAAGTCAAAAATGGTTGTCTGAAAATTTCTACGACTTCACCAGTCCAAATGTTTGGCCTCCAAACTCCCCAGACCTTAACCCCATGGATTATTTTGTATGGGGCGCAGTTGAAAAAGACACCAATCGCACTTCCAGTAATACAAAAGCCCAGTTAATGGATAAAATTAAAACAGTTTTTGCGGCCCTTCCCAGGGAGACTGTAGCATCAGCTTGTTCGAGGTTCCGAAGCAGAATTGAAGCTGTGATCGATGCTAATGGTGGTTATTTTGAGTAAATCTTGTTGATAGTATTGTAATTAACTCTGCCTGTAATGTTTTTTTGTCAATTCATTAAATTTAATAGATACAAAGAAGATTTTCTTTTTCCTTATGAAACTGTCAAATTTATCCCGAACACCCTGTATATATACAGGGTGTTCGGGATAAATTTGGCACTGTATCATAAGGCTGCTGCTGTAACTGCATGGTTTAGGGACATGAATGTCACCACACTTGATGCCTGACACAGAGCCCTGATGTCAACCCTACTGAACATCTGTGGGATCACCTGGAGCACTGGATGAGGTCAAAGGGAATCTTCTCCAAAACAGCCGCAGACCTTATTACATGCCTATAGGAAGAAAATGGTCTAAAATTCCCATGTGGAAATTTCCACATATGTGTCTGTTGACTTCTTTCCATGCAGTGTACTTCAGAGGTGAATGTGTCTGGGTGCAGTACTTCATGTTTTGTGGTGTTTCTACGGAACTGACTATTGTCTCTTTCAGCAAGATTTTATATATATTAATAAACACATAAGTAGGAGTGAGTGTACAACCAAATGGGCGAAAATATTGTCTTGTTGATTTTTCAGAATTAGATGGGGAATTTTGCAATGCAATTTTTCAAATAAACTCGTCAGTGATCATTGAATATGTTCATTGCACATAAGTCCCCATTTAATTCTGAGAAATCAATTAGTTTTGCCCATTCAGTTGTACTGTTCAGTTTTGACTAAAGGTGAGTTAGCAGGTCTCATTCAGAGGTTGAGGGTTTTTCGCCTTGAAACTGGTTTTCGCACCCTCAGAACAGACAAACTGGCCCATGAACACACACGAATCTACAGTGAAAAATACATACTTAAAAAATCCCTCATTGGGAGGGGCTCAGCTGGTCCTAAGGGATGGATGAGGAAAATTGGGGGAATTCCACATGACAACAACCATTTTAGTCCTATCACTATGCATCCAAAGTGCTAGGACACCAAAAGGACTGTCCTAAGATCGATTCTAATCGGCGACTAGAGCAACTTTCTCTAAGCCTTCCTTTGATTGATTTCTGAGTTAGTCAATGTCTGGTATGGCCAAGCGTTTTTTCTCCTGGAATCCAGTAAACTTAAAAAAAAAAAAAACCAACAACTCATATTATTTCACAATAATATATATTATGTTAGGGTAAGGGAGCACGTGATGCAACAGTTGTCCACCCCAGGTGAAAATTAAAAATTGCTAAAAGTTTTGGATCAGCTATACTTTGTTTGATTAATGGTGGAGCTAGCTGCCCAAGCTAGCTTTCACCCTTATTTTGTTCCCTGATGACCATTCCAAGACCATTTTAAATGGTCTCGCTAACTCCCATTGGGAAGACATCAGAGGTTTTTTTTTTTTCAACTAAAGTGAATAGAAATTTTCCCTTTTGTATACTAGAAATACTGAACACGGAGTGCTATATTTTTTCCTAACCTTCTGATCAGCTAAAAATAAAAAATAAAAAATCAGCTAACTCCTTTTTATGCCCTTATAGGGAGTAGGCGATGCCGTTTTAGCCCTATCTAACTTTTGGAGACTGAGTGGGTAGTTCAATCTCCACTGGTACCAGTGGTTAAATTCTAAACGAATAAGTTCCGGGTCCCTATACAAAATAACAATTGTATTTACCTTTGAATGCGATCCACTGGTCGAGTGTCCAGCAAGTCAGCAAATCTTTCTTTTCGTTCAGCGTATTAATATTATCGCATTGCAACTGATGGAAATTCTGTGTTTCTGTTGATTCGTTACAGACCTCTCTCTTTCTCTCTCTCTCTCTTCAAAAACTACACACAAACTTTCATTACAAACTCCTGTATTATCAGTCATCAGCTATTTTTCCTTTTAAAGAAGGTACCAATGTACTTTTCCATAGTTGAAATACTGTATTTACTCAAATATAATCCGCATCCCTGATTTTACTTTTCAAAAAAAGAAATTAAAAAGTTTCGCATATACCTCGCGCATGAAATAAAGCTTAAATATGTTCACGTCGGGAGATAGTAACTCACTTGCAGCAGTAAACAACACACCCTCCCCAACAGCCACTATACTGTACAGGCAAGAAAAACAAGTGCATTTATTATGTCAGTGAATGAAGTATGAGCAGTCTATGTAATATATTTATCAGCAAATAGTGCAATTAGAGACAACTGGGATAAAAACGATACTAATGATTGAATCACATGTCCCCTCATAAAGAAACTATGCTGTATACACTCAAGCAAAACCATATGTTGTGCCTGCAAACACAGTATCTAAATAAAAACTATTGTTATTAATTAGATGTATGTGAGTTCACACTCTGCAAGGTTACAATAAAATTTGTAAATGTGTTAAAACTAAGAAATATATATATATACAGTGAATGTTGCTATGGCAATTTCACATATGGAATTCGGTTGAAGAGAATTAGCATTTCAACTCAATTGTCAGCTATGCTTTTATCTTTCTGCAGTGCGATCTTTTGTTAATACCACACTAATCATATGCACGTCTTAATAACTTGCCATTGCTGTCTATTTCGCATTAGGCTTAATTACCGTAAAGGGAGAAAAGTAACAAAACAAAAATGTTCCACGTCCAGTGCATAAAAACGTTCTGGGGCCCTGCCCCGGCTGAATTTAACCACTGACTGGTACCCAATCAGAGATAACTGGCCCAAGGCTATCACTAATTAAGCAGCAAGTAGTGAAGAGAGAAAGCTCAACAACTGCCGCTATCTCGTGGTATACCTAATCCTAACACAATATATTTAATGTCTGAAATAACGTGTATTCTACAGGTGATTTTCTTCAGTTTCCAGGAGAAAAAACCCGCATGCCCATGCCAGAGATCGACTAATTCAGGAACCGGTTGAAAAAAGGCTTGGAAACATTTCCTCTAGTCACCGACTAGATTCGAAAGCAAGTCTTCCTTTGGGCAGTCAAGCACCATGGTGTGCAAACATCATATCCACTGATCTACACAGGCTTTGTTTGTTTCTTTTTTTTTTTTTTTTACTTCTTCTATGAATCTACTGAATTCATTACTTTTTATTGGTGAGATTGAATTAGCATGCTGTCTGTTTTTACTTTGAAGTAATTATTCGATGCTCATTTTTCTTCATCTATTGTTTGCTTGACTTCTGACAGTACACATCCTTCACCTTTCCAGGACAGGTATCATCAGTCTACATCCTTGTGTGGATGCAATGTATGATTCATCCTCATTAATATTCAAATTTTATGATCAAGTGCATACAAATATTTTTGTGTCCTGTCAGTTATCCTAGCTATTTACCTAACTACAGAGATGGTCATATATTCACTACTGATAAAGTGTTGCTACCACTGAGTTTGGATTTTAGAACTTTTCTGACTGTTTTTAAATATTCAGATACTGTTTTCTACTTGAATTCTAAATTGTTGTCTACCTCGAAATATCTTAGTTATTTGTACAATTCTGGGACAAAGCTTTTATTCTCTCTCTCCACTAAAAATGTTTTTTTTTTCCCTCGAACTATAAACAATGTTGCACATTTAAAATAAAAAAAAATCGGCTAGCACCTTTTAATTCCCTATAGGGAATAGGCGAGGTTATATAGTGCTCAATAACCCCAACACAATATGTTTATTGTCTAAAAATTAGTGTGGACTCTAGGTCGATGTTCTTGAGTTTACGGGGCAAAAATCCCGAGCTTCCTGGAGAAAAACTCACTTGTCTGTGCCAGAGATCGATTAACTGGGGAACCGGTCAAAGATAGGGTTAGAAAAAGTTCCAATTCAAACTGAGTACTGCTTTCTTCGGGCCGCTTAGCGCTATGGATGCCACTTTCACAGGTCTTTTGCTGCATATTTATCAAGTCCAAATTCCGCACAAATACACTGCTCGAAAAGTTTGATGCGAGTGATGACCGATGGTGGCACGTTAGAATAAGGCTGTGCCGGATTTACGTATAAGCTAAAAAAGCTACAGGGTCTCAAATAAAAAAAACAAAAAAATATAAAAATTGATAAAAAAACAATTCATTGAAAAATCACTCAAACGAAGTCCTTTTTGTCATCTCATCAGAGGATGTAATTATAAATGAGGTGTCAAATCATCCACCAATTGGTGAGAGTGACCATGAGGTGATTACCTGGGTGGTTGCCAGCAGTGCGAGGACCCCTGTGAGAAAAGGGTATATGTGAAACTACAAGGGGGGTGATTATGAAGAGCTCAGGAGATAGCTTGTGGGTGTAGCGTCGAATGAGGAGTTAGCTGGAAAAGAGATCAATGCAGCTGGGGGGATTTTCAAAAACTAACTAGTAGATGCAATGTGTAACTGTATTCCAAGGTTGAGAAGGTTAAATAAGGTAGGTGTGAGATGAATGAATAGAGAGATTAAGCATGCGATACAGATAAAAAGGGCATTGTGGAGGCAGCATAAGAGAAGTGGAAATAACCAATTCCATGAGGTCTACAAAGGCCAGGCAAGGAGGGTGACTCGGTTGGTGAGAGTAGCTAAAGAGAGGTATGAACAGCAGTTAGTTAATGAAGCCAAAAACAATCCTAGGGAGTTCTTTCGATATGTAGCCAGCAAAAGAAAGAATGATTATGGAAGGATGACATTGATTGGAGAAAATGGTATAAAGACAGCTGTTGCAGAATGTGTGGTGGAGATACTTAATGAGCAGTTCATAAAGATCTTTCAATCTTGTGAATGTGACTTCATGGAGAGATTGAGAGCAGTTGATGATGGGGAGGAGAGACTGACTTTAAGTGAGCAAGAGGTGTTTGGGGAGTTGAGTAAACTAGATGTAAATAAGGCTGTGGGACTTGATAATATATCATCACGTATTCTGAAGGAATGTGCCAGAGAGTTGACACCTGTCTTGACATATTTTTTTAATACGAGTCTTGCACTTGGTCAAGTTCCTAAGGAATGGAAGGAGGGCAAGATTGTGCCACTTCATAAAGGAGGTCGAACTCAAGCATCAAACTATAGGCCTATCTGTGTGTCAGGTGTTGTGGTTAAGTTGTTGGAGAAGCTCGTGAGAACTAGGATCCAGAGTTGGGTTGACAACAATGGTATTATCTTTGATGGACAGCATGGATTTGCTGAAGGGAGGCCATGTTTTAGTAATCTACTTATTACAATAAAGTGACTGCTACCTTGGACAGAGGAGAAGGATACACAGTAATATACTTAGATTTTGCAAAGGCTTTTGATAGAGTACCTCATGATAAGTTGACAGTCAAACTAGAGCAGATGGGGTTGGATATTAGATTAGTGCATTGGATTGGTGACTGGCTATCTGATAGGTATCAACACATTGTGTATGAGGGTGCAATATCCGATAAAGGAAAGTCACTAGTGATGCCTCAGAGGTCTGTTTTAGGGCCATTGCTGTTTAGCTTGTATATTAATGATATTGGTGAAGATTTGGATGGAGATATTCAGTTGTTTGCAGATGATGCAAAGTTGGGACGAACCATGAAGAGTAGTGAAGATGTTGTGGCCTTAAGAAGACTTGAATAAATTGAGTGATTGGAGATGGAGATGTTAGTTCAATGTTGCAAAATCTAAGGTTTTAAAATTTGGAAAACAAAGATGGGATGCAGAATTTATGCTTGGTGAAAATATATTGTTGGAGGCAGAGGAAATAAGAGATCTGGGGGTGATAGTTGATGAGGATCTAAAATTTAGTGGACACATCGCCAAAATTGTGAAGACAACACAAAGGCTTCTGGGAATGATGCGGAGGACACTGATGTGTAGAAGTAGGGAGATTCTTGTTCCATTGTATAAGGCTTTGATTAGGCCACACATGGACTATTGTGCCCAGATTGGTCACCGGGTTTTCAGAAGGATGAAGAGATGTTGGAAAGGGTCCAAAAGCGACTGACTCTGGTAGTTTCTGACCTCTGGAATGTTAAGTATGAGGACAGATTGAAAAGATGTAATTTGCAGAGTCTGGTGGATAGGAGGAAGAGGGGAGATATGATAGAGACCTACAAGTTGGTAAGGGGTTGTTATAAGATCAATGGTGGAGAAGTTCTGCAGAGAATAGTGGGAGATCATGGGAGAACCAGAGGTCATCTCTGGAAACTGTATAAAGAGGGTGTGAGTAGGGAAGTGAGGGGCAGGTTTTTTTTGTGCAGAGTTGTAAATGATTGAATGCCTTGCCTGAGAGTGTGGGATTTGCAAGTGTTTGAATGTGTTCAAGGCATGGTATTATGAGATGTGTGTGTGATAAAGGGACCTCCCAAAGGAGTCTTTGACTTTATAAGGTCTTGGGGTAATAATAATAATAATAATAATATATCACGATGATAATTTCTAAATAATTTTAAATATACAAAATATAACATTAAAATAATTTTGGCACATTGTAAAAGTGATTGAGATATTTTGTCTTTTTTTTTTTTGAGCCTTATTTGTCGTTTTTAAAACCCTTTAATTATATAATTATTTCTGTTAATTTGTAAATGCATACTTTATTATTTTTTTAATAAAAATTAAAAGACAATATATTTTCATATATTAAAAAGGCATATATATTTTAAATTTTTCTGAGACAGCTGATGTAATTTAAAACAGTAAGGGGCCTCTGGGTTTTGTATAACTTAGGGCCTCAGCAAGTCTAAATCCGGCCCTAGTATAAGGTATCACATAGTGTCATCTTCACAATATGGATGAGTTGCATTGGACAGATACCAGTACAAGAAGAGCCTAAGTCGACAAAGGCTACATCAACCACAAATATAGCTTTCTGGCTGTAACAGCAAGATGGAATTCTATGATGTCATGTCCCAACTGGTACTTGATGGTGCTGGCCGCTGGTGAAAAAGTTTCTATCCGACTTATTATGATGGCTTGATTCATGGGAAAGAAGAGAAGGAATGATTTCTGTTCGATTACTAACAAACTCTTGCAGAAATTGGTGAAACTGATGCTATGAATATATGATTTGGGGCCCTGGCAAATAGGATACAGTTCTGTTCCCTGGGTCTAGTTTTAGCATACAAACAAATTCTAGCCGTTGTTTGCTCTGGAGAAAACGAGGAATGCGGTACCATCCCTTCAATATTAGAGAGACACAGTGGAGACAGTGTTCTCATGGGGGGGGGGGGGGGGTAATGATCAATATCCACACTCTTCTTGATATTTTTCATAGAGATGCCGTAACTGCAAAGAGGTGCCGAGAGCAGATCTTCCAACCTTATGTGTGACTTTATACGGAGATGGTGCGATTGTCCCAGATTTTCTTTTCTTTTCATGCATGACAATGCCACTGGCCATAGAACTCAATTGGTGGAAGACTGTTGAAACTGAAGCTATCTAACAACTGCAGTGGCCAGCATGATCTCAGAACTTAAACCCGGCGGAACATGTTTGGATCACCCTTGGGTGTCGCAATGCATGCCAATAGCCACCGCAAATTCTACTCTTGTCGAAAACAGGACATGATACCACAAAAGTTCATAGACACCCTTACATCGAGCATGGTTCACTTCTGTCAGGCTGTTTAGCTGTTAGAGTGGATCATGCACCATATTTATGTTATGTGACCATAATTTCAAGCATTTATGTCTCCTTTAATGTCATCTTTTTGGAAATTCTAATATATTATTATGTGACACGTCCAAGGAGTCCAAAAACTCATCGTAGGAGGGCAGCTACTCTACAACTCTTCGTGTCCACCACTCAATCTACCAACTACAGCGAACCACATCATCTACACCAACCCCCATCTACTGCCCAACACCACCACTAGCATTTTCACAGATAATCACAAACATCCATGTCCACAACAGGATTCGAACCGCAGCTTTTTGCTGTAGAGCTGATACGCTATATGCCATGTCTTTTGTACCTGCCCAACATCTCTCACTGTCTCTTCATTTCATTTTTATTCTATTTACACCATCATTGGAATTTTTTCCTGTATTATTCCAAACAGCACGAGTTACAAGACATTTCCCAAGTGTTTTGTAATTTTGTTGAGCAGTGCATCTTCAATGAAGAATCAGATTGACTGATTCTTCAAAAATTTCAAGTTCAGAGGTCACATAGCAAATGTTGCAAATACAACTCAGAGGATAATTGCAATGTTGAAGCGAGCATTGACATCTAAGGATAGGGAAATGATTTTGCCTCTTTATAAGGCTTTGATAAGACCACACCTGGATTATTGTGTGCAGATTTGGTCTCTTGGGGTTCCAAGGGACCCCAAGAGACCAAGTATATCATCCAGGCTGTGATAGTGCAGGAATGAGAGAAAGAATGGCTGATACAGGAATTGAAGTGAATGAAATGGAGGTGAATAGTATATTACAGAATCTTAATGTAAATACATCTGTGGGATTGGATGGTATACCAGCTCGAGTCTTACGTGAAGCAGCAAAAGAATTTTTAGTTCCCTTGACCATATTGTTTAATTTAAGTCTCAGATCTGGGTTAGTCCCGAGGGGGTGGAAAGCGGGGAAAGTAATTCCATTGCATAAAGGAGGTTCCAAGACTACTGTTGCAAATTACAAACCGATCAGCATATCAGGAATCGTTGTCAAGGTTGAAGAGATATTAGTCAAAAGCAAAATACAGGAATGGATAGATGAAAATGGGATACTATATGGAGGACAGCAAGGTTTTGTGAAGGGTAGATCATGCCTCAGTAACTTGCTCACGTTTTATAATACAGTGACGGCTGAACTGGATAAGGGTAATGGATTTTACAGTGATACTGCTAGACTTTGCTAAGGCCTTTGACAGGATACCACATGGAATTCTAATCAGTAAACTGCAGCACATGGGGATGGATATAGGGTTGGTGAAATGGATAGGAGGGTGGTTGATGGAGAGATATCAGAGAGTAGTTTATTCAGGAACGGAGTCCAAAAGAAGGCCAGTGGTCCAAGAACAGAACCCTGTGTCGCAGGGTTCTGTTCTTGGACCACTGCAATTTAATTTTTTCATTAATGATATAGGCACGGATTTGAGAGGAACTGTTCAGTTATTCACTGATGATGCAAAGTTGGGTAGAGCAATAGTGAATGCACATGATGTCAAAATTTTGCAGGATGATTTGAATAGATTGACAGTCTGGGCTAATGAGAATGGATGTCAGTTTAATGTAGCAAAGTGTAAGGTTATGCATTTTGGGGTAAAAAAAAATAGCAGCAATATATCATATTGGTGGAACTGTACTCCAGGAGATTGATGAAGCCAGAGATTTGGGTGTGTTGGTTGATAGGGAGTTGAAGTTTAGGGGGTACATAGCAAAAGTGGCATCAGATTACTTGGTTACTGAAGAATACTTTGACGGGCAGAGATAAGCAAGTTATTGTTCCTGTTTATTGAGCCTTGATAAGACCCCATCTTGACTACTGTGTCCAGATCTGGCCCCTGGGTTTCTTCTTGATGCGAAGGAGGTAGAGAGGATCCAGAGGCAAGTGATCAAGATGATAGCTGGTCTATTGAATGAACCTTGCGAGAACAGGTTGAAGATTCGTGTGTTACAGATATTGGTTGATAGGCAGAAAAGGGGTGATATGATTAAGACATTAAAGTTACTGAAGGATATTTACAAGATTAATTCAGAGGAAATTTTTCAGAACAGGTCAGGTGATGGGGGAACTAGGGGCCATCCATGGAAACTGAGCAACAGTGTAGTTAAGAAGAGTGTTAGAACTGGGTTTTTTACTTGGAGAGTGGTGAATGAGTGGAATAAGATTGCAGAGTTTGTTGTGGATGCCATGACTGTAAATGAGTTCAAAGCAAAGTATGATAGATAATGTGCAAATGCCGAATAGTAGTTCTTGATATGATGTTTAGGGCCTCCCTCGATGAGTCTATGGACTTATGCCCGTAATAATAATAATAATTATGGGATTTGGATTATGAGGAGTGATTGCAAGTATGTGGATTACAGACTCTGGTTAACAGGTGAAGGGGTGATATGACAGAGGTCTATAAACTTATGAATGGGTGTTATAGAATATCCACTGATGGAATTTTTCGTTATATGGAATGTGAAGAAGAGAACACGAGGGCATCCATGGAAATTAAATTTGTTCACAGTCAAGAAAGGGGTAAGAGCTAGCTATAATATTAATAATAATAATAATAATAATCCTCTTCCTCTTCATTTATACAAAATATTTACAAATATACAATCGAAGTATTACTATTACATTTTTATTCACTACAAATGTTCAGTATTTAATGTTAAGTGAATATCTTATTTAAATACATAAATAATAATAACTAACAATGTATTTTCCATTTTTCCATACATATTTAGAATTATTCATTTCATGTGTTAAGAGAGAGAGAGATTTTTCATATTAACGATATTGGTTGTGGAATAATTTTTTTTTTTTTTTAGATAAATATACGTAATTTTTTTTTTCATCATTTTGTCATTTGCATTTTTATTTTCATCTGTAGTTCAAGTAATTCTCAAATTATATTCATAGTTTCTTTTTTGGTATCAGCAGGGAATGCTGAATGGATTCATTTCACTTTTAAACAATGCTATTTTTAAATTGAAAATAATATTAATAATATTTTTTTTATTAATAATAACAATGTATTTTACGTTTTTTCACATACATATTTACAATGATTAATATAATATGCTAAGAGTGATCTCTTTCATTTTGACAATATTGGTTATGGATTAAATTTGTATAAATATATATATATATATATATATACTAGTTTTTTTTTTTTACATTTTATCTATTATATTTCTATTTCAAAATTAACAAATAATAATAATAATAATAATAATAATATTTTTTTTAATATATTTTTTTATTAAATTGCATACATTTGTTACAGTTATTACATACATTACATAAATTTGATTACATATGATACAACATTATTTACATTTGTTTCATATGATATTTACATTACGTACATTTGTTTACATATAATACATACATTACATACATTGGTTTTCATGTGATACATACTTTATTTCTCAACTTTCATCGTTGAAGCTTATTTGTAAGCTTATCTGAGGATGACACCAGTTGGTATTATTTATTGGTTTGTTTGTGTGTTGGGAAGCTACGAAATCTATGATTGAGAAATTCCAGTGCGCACACACACACACGCACGTACCCACACGCACCCACCCACCCACCCACACATGATGACTTGGAATGTCTTGATGCGTCGCTGAACTGGAAGCCTGAATATTATTATTATTATTATTATTATTATTATTATTATTCAGGCCTCCATGGAGTCAAAAGACTCATCGTCGGAGGTCCTTCCTAAGAACATAAAGTCAGTCAAGACTCTTCGAGGGGAGGTCCCCCCCTAAGAAACACAAAGTCTATCATACCACTCTTTAAATTCATTGACCATTCTCGCTCCCACCACTCCATCAGGCAATGCACTCCGCAGTTCAACCACCCTCCATGCAAAGAAACCACTCCTTACCCTCTTGCTCACAGTTTCTTTTCGTAACTTCCAGGAATGGCCTCTTGTCATCACTCCTTCCCGCTGTTCAACCAAGCGAAAGACCTCCCCAGTGTCAACCCTCTAACCACCTCTCAACAGTTTAAAAGTCTCAATCATATCACCTCTCCTTCTTCTATCCACCAAACTCTACAGTCCAAATTCCCTCAGCCAATCCTCATAACTATCCTTGTACAGTCCTGAAACCATCTTTGTCATCCGTCTTTGTATCCTTTCCACAGTTAATTTATCCTCTTCAAATCCTGGGGACCAAATCTAAGAACAATAGTCCAAGTGTGGTCTGATCAGAGACTTATACAATGAAATGATAACCTTCTTATCTCTGCAGGTCAGTGTCCTTCTCATAATTGCAGCAATCCTTTGTGTTACCTTTACCACCTTTGCAATATGTCCACTAAACTTCAGGTTTCTATCAATCATCAACCCCAGATCTCTTGTCTCCCCTACTTCTTCCAGTATAACTCCACCCATAGAGTAGGCAGCATCCCATCGATGTTTCCCAAACCTCAAGACCTTACATTTTGCTGCATTAAACTGACACTCCCAATCATTTGCCCATCTATCTAGCTTATTTAAATCCTCTTGCAGGGCTACCACATCTGCACTATTACTAATAATCCTTCCCAGCTTCACATCATCTGCAAACAACTGAATATCCCCTTGCAATCCACTGGCAATGTCATTGATATAAAGGTTAAACAATATAGGTCCTAGTACTGAGCCCTGTGGGACCCCACTTGTAACCCTCTGCCTCCTTGAAACTGCTCCACCATACACAAGTCTCTGATACCTATCAGACAGCAAATCCTGAATCCAGTTGACCAATCTGACATCCAGACCCATGTGCTGCAACTTAAATATCAGCTTATCATGTGGCACCCTGTCAAATGCCTTTGCTAAGTCTAAGAAAATTGCAGTATATGCCTTTCCCTCATCTAATGTTCTTGTAACTTTATTATAAAAGGCTAGCATATTACTAAAACAAGAGCACCCCTTAACAAATTCATGTTGACTCTCACAGATAACATTACCCTCATCTGCCCAATGCTGTATACGGTCCCTCACTACTTTCTCCAAGATCTTAACAGCTACTGATGAAACACAGACTGGCTTATAATTAGACACTTCCAGTCTGTTACCACCCTTATGCAATGGCACTATCTTACCTTCCTTCCATTCCCTGGGCACCTTTGCCAAAGCCAGACTTTCATTGAAAAGCCACGTTAAAGGCACTGTCAGTTCCCTAGCACATTCTCTCAAAACTCGGGATGAAATACCATCCAGTCCCACAGCTTTACTGACATCCGGAGTACTCAGTATCTGAAACACACTCTCCTCCTGTACTTCTAAACTATTGTGTTTAAAGACAATATATTCTAAATATATTGTGTTTCATTATGTTTGTATGGTATTTTGGGTGCGTGTTTTTTGTTGATAGTTTGTCCTTAGAGCTCTTTTCAGGCTATTGTAGTTTGTAAGGTTTCTGTATTCAAAAGGTAATTTGTTTATCATGTCTGGGATGTAGAAGTTTCATGTGGCCTTTTCATAGTGATTATTGTATTTATATGTGATATATTTAGTTGTCTGAGGTCATTTATACGGTACGTATTTCTGACTGTCCTGTAGTTGGCATCAAAATAATATTTTAGCAAAGCTGCATAGTGAAATAAGTGTTTTGCTGTCAGTATTTTGTGCTCTGACATTGCAGTGTATATAAAGTCGTGATTGTCTCTTTGTTCCCAAAAGATCAGTTTTATCATTTTGTACTGTAGCGACATTAATCTATTTAATGTATAGGGTACACAGAAAGCATACGTTGTTATAGCATATCTTAGTATATTTTGGTATAGTGCATTGTATATTAGTGTTTTTAGACGTGAGGGAACTATGTCTTTTAACCTGTAGAGTGTGCCACTTATTGTTCGGAGTTTGTTGTGTAGATGATTTATGTGACTATTCCAGTTCATATCTGCTTCGAAGTAAATTCCAAGATATTGTATCGTTTCAATCTGAGTGATTATAGTCGTTTTGCTGTTCTGTGTATTTTTATGTTGGAGAGTGGATGTTGGATTGTTATATATTTATTATCAACTGGTCGAGTCAGTGGATTTCTGGATATCATTAATTTTGTCTTATCTGAGTTTAGGTGTATGGAGTTTTTTGTGAGCCACTCTCTGATCAGATTTATGTCATCTTGCATATTTGTTTTGGCTATGTTTGTGTTATTATGGATGGATATTATCGCTGTATCGTCTGCGTATTGGAATATCTTACCTTTGTGAGGTAGCTGATTAATATCGTGCGTCTAAATGTTGAATAGAGTTGGGGATAGTACAGCTCCCTATTGCACTCCACAGGTTACTGGTAGCTCTCTACTTCAGTTTGACTCGATACATGTGATATTCTTTCTATTTTGGAGGTAGTTTGTAAACCACTTGTGCAGAGGCCCATCTATTTCAACATGCCTCAGCTTTAATAACAAGGTTTGACATGTGAGTGGATCAAATGCTTTAGTTAGATCAATAAAGACTACCATAGCAATTTTGTTTTTGTCTAAGGCGGTATTAATTGCGTCTGTAAAGTCTTCCAAGAGAGATGGTGTTCCCTTATTTTTATGAAAACCATATTGTGTTTTGGGGATAATATGAAAGGTCTCTGTATATGCTGTGAGTTTCTTCAGTACGATCCGATCCATAATTTGATTAATAATTGGTAATGTTGCTATGGGTCTGTAATTGCTGATTAAATTTCTTTTTCCATGTTTGTATATGTGTGTGATTATGGCGGTCTTTAGCATACTTGGTATCTGTCCTGTTTTAAATATTTTGTTTATTAATTTTAGTAGGATAGGACCTAAGCTAGTTGCATGTTGCTTGATATCCTTAGGTCTTATACCATCAATTCCTGGGCTGTTTAGTTTCATTTGAAGTATTGCAGAGAGAAGTTCTGCTTCTTTTATGGTGGGAACCATAATGTCTGTTTTGATTGTGGTTCAAGCAGGGGATCACGTTTTGTGATTGGGTTAATATTTCTGTGTAGTTCTTGTATGTAGTCTGCAAAGTATTGGTTAAAGTCGTTTGCTAGTTGTTGGATAGGTTTTGCGTCTTTCATGAATATGTATTTTATGGTTTTGGAGGCAGTGGTGTTGGGAGCACAATCTAGCATCTCGTTGATCAGATGCCAAGTTTGTTTCACATTATTTTGTGCAAAGGTTAATTTGTCTCTGTAGTAGTTTCTTTTTACATTTCTTATTTGTGTTAAGACGATTCCTTGTTATCTTATATTCGGTTTTTAAGGCTCTGTTATTTGGATATCGCTTTAATTCTTTCCATAGAGCATCCTTTCTGTGTATATCTAGGATTAAGTTTTGTGTTATCCAAGGATTTTGGGTTGTTTTTGAGCGAATTCTGACTTTCTTTGCAGCTTTCTTATATATTTCCTGCAGTGTGCGTCTAATGTTGTTGTTTAAGATATCTGGTGAATCTGATGCCATGTGTTCTGAGTTGGTTTTTCTTATTTCGTGGTTAATTACTTCTTCGTCTATTATTGTTTTGTGTTGCTTTTCTTCTGTGGGGCGTTGCATGAATATTGTCTTAGTGTGCAGGTTTAGAGCCGTGAAGTAATGATCTGCTGCTTTGCATTTTATGACTGATGCAGTGTAACTGTTTGGTGGTGCTCGGACGTTTATATGATCTAGACCGGAGGTAGTGATAGTATTTCCGAATATTTCTTCTCTAGTACATGATGTAAATGTTGGTATTAGATTATACATGGATAGAGAGTCTAGGTATTGTACAGTGTAATTCTGGTCTTCATTTGCAATATTTATGTTTATGTCGCCGATTATTATTTGGTATTCGGTTGAGCATATTTCTTGGCGTGAAAGCCAGGAATTGAGTTCGTGCAAGAATTTTATCATGTTTAAGTTTGTTGGGCTGTAAATTGCATTTAGTATTATGGGATGCTGTCTATTTGTGGTATTAGTGATTTCGAGGCAAAGGGTTTCAGCATGCTCAAAGTGATAGGCCGTTTCTTTTGCTATTAATTTATGTTCCACCCCAAATAATATTATTATTATTATTATTATTCAGGCCTCCAAGGAGTCAAAAGACTCATCGAGGGAGGTCCTTCCTAAGACATAAAGTCTGTCAAGACTCATCGAGGGGAGATCCCCCCCTGAGAAACACAAAGTTTATCATACCACTCTTTAAAGTCACTGACCGTTCTCGCTCCCACCACTCCATCAGGCAATGCATTCCACGGCTCAACCACCCTCCACACAAAGAAACCACTCCTTACCCTCTTGCTCACAGTTTCCTTTCGTAACTTCCAGGGATGGCCTCTTGTCATCACTCCTTCCCGCTGATCAACCAAGCGAAAGAACTCCCCAGTGTCAACCCTGTAACCACCTCTCAACAGTTTAAAAGTCTCAATCATATCACCTCTCCTTCTTCTATCCGCCAAACTCTGCAGTCCACATTCTCTCAGCCGATCCTCATAACTTTCCTTGTACAGTCCTGAAACCATCTTTGTCATCCGTCTTTGTATCCTTTCCACAGTTAATTTATCCCCTTCAAATCCTGGGGACCAAATCTGAGAACAATAGTCCAAGTGTGGTCTGATCAGAGACTTATACAACAGAATGATAACCCTCTTATCTCTGCAGGTCAGTGTCCTTCTCATAATAGCAGCAATCCTCTGTGTTACCTTCACTACCTTTGCAATATGTCCCCTAAACTTCAGGTTTCTATCAATCATCAACCCCAGATCTCTTGTCTCCCCTACTTCCTCCAGTATAACTCCTCCCATAGAGTATGCAGCATCCCATCAATGTTTCCCAAAGCTCAAGACCTTACATTTTGCTGCATTAAACTGACAACCCCCATTCATTTGCCCATCTATCTAGCTTATTTAAATCCTCTTGCAGGGCTACCACATCTGCGCTATTACTAATAATCCTTCCCAGCTTCGCATCATCCGCAAACAACTGAATATCCCCCTGCAATCCACTGGCTATGTCATTGATATTATTATTATTATTATTATTAAACAAGACCTCATGGAGTCAAAGACTCATCTAGGAGGTCCTTTTATCTCACACACATCTCATCATACCGGGTCTTAAACACATTCAAACTCCTTGCAGACACCACACTCTCAGGCAAGGCATTCCAATCATTCACAACTCTGCACGAAAAAAACCTGCCTCTCACTCCCCTACTCACACCCTCTTTATACAGTTTCCAGGGATGACCTCTGGTTCTCCCCTGATCTCCCACTATTCGCTGTAGAACTTCTCCACCATTGATCCTATAGCAACCCCTTACCAACTTGTAGGTCTCTATCATATCTCCCCTCTTCCTTCTCTCCACTAGTCTCTGCAAATTACATCTTTTCAATCTTTCCTCATACTCGACATTCCAGAGGTCAGAAACTACCTTAGTCAGTCGCCTTTGGACCCTTTCCAACATCTCCTCATCCTTCTGAAAACCAGGTGACCAAATCTGGGCACAATAGTCCATGTGTGGCCTAATCAAAGCCTTATACCAAGGTTAAACAATATAGGTCCTAGTACTGAGCCCTGTGGGACCCCACTTGTAACCCTCTGCCTCCTGGAAACTGCTCCACCATACACAACTCTCTGATACCTATCAGACAGCCAATCCTGAATCCAGTTGACCAATCTGACATGCAGACCCATGTGCTGCAACTTAAATATCAGCTTATCATGTGGCACCCTGTCAAATGCCTTCGCCAAGTCTAAGAAAATTGCAGTATATGCCTTTCCCTCATCTAATGCTCTTGTAACTTTATTATAAAAGGCTAGCATATTGCTAAAACAAGAGCGTCCTTTCACAAATCCATGTTGATTCTCACAGATAACATTACCCTCATCTGCCCAATGCTGTACACGGTCCCTCACTACTTTCTCCAAGATCTTAACAACTACTGATGACACACAGACTGGCCTATAATTAGACACTTCCAGTCTGTTACCACCCTTATGCAATGGCACTATCTTACCTTCCTTCCATTCCCTGGGCACCTTTGCCAAAGCCAGACTTTCATTGTAAAGCCACGTTAAAGGTATTGTCAATTCGCTAGCACATTCTCTCAAAACTCGTGGTGAAATACCATCCAGTCCCACAGCTTTACTGACATCCAGAGTACTCAGTATCTGAAACACACTCTCCTCCTGTACCTCCAGGAGGTACAGGAGTTATTATTATTATTATTATTATTATTAATAATTAAATTATTATTAATAATAATAATAATAATAATTTTTTAATATGTATTTATTTATTGATTGCTAAAATATTTATACATACAATAAACATCTTGTGTGATATTGCACCTTATAATTTTACAGAGTTCAGCACTAAGTGCTGCATTTCCTACATTGGATTTCAATTAACATTTTTAATAATACTTTTTTGTCTTTTTATTATGTTTTTACAACACATGTTCTTCTAATATTAACAAAGAAGATTATACAGAATTTTTTGTGTAATTTTTTATTTTTTATTTTATTTTTATTTTTATTTTTATTTTAAAGTTTGAGGAAGAGTGATTATACATACAAATTTCTGCATTTGCTTATAAGGATTAGTTGTAGATGAGTGAGGCAAATTAATCCCACCTACTTCGAAGATTGGGTTAGCTTTTATGAAGAGAGTGGGATTTAGCCTTCACTATTTGTGTTGTTGCTACTGTTTATGTATGGGATGTAGGCATTGGATGCTAGTGATTTTTGATGTGTATATTAGTGTTCATGGTTTCTTAACTTTGTTGGTATATTTTCCAGAGTTCGTGTTTTAATGTTCTGTAGTTATCTATGTGTTTTAAATTTCTTGGTAGGTTGTTGAGTTGCGTGGGTATCTGATGCGATCTGACAAAAGAACCGTATGAGTTATTGAAGGATGTGGGGATGTAGAGAGTTGTTATTGGTCGTGTTATACGATATGTGTCTCTGTTGTTTTGATAGGTGATGTTGAAGTAATTCCTTATTAATGTCATGTAGTGTTTCAGGTTTTTAATGCTCAGAATTCTGTGTATCGCCATGTGCTTGTCGGATATTGGTTGTTGCATGTAAGGTGTCCAGATCACTGTTCACACGATTTTCCTGTGTAGTGTTTCTGATTTTGTTAGGTGGCTGTTTGATGTATTTGCATAGACTGTTATTCCGTATCTGAGTAGGGATTCGCAGATAACGTGATATAGGAGTTTTTTTATGTTGGGTGGAATAATCTCTTTAACTTGGAAGAGTTTTGCTGCGATGATCCGGAGTTTGGTGTGTAGGTATTCTATATGTTTTGTCCATTTAAGGTGGGAATCTATGTAGAGACCGAGGTATTTTGCATGTGTTACAGGTTTAATTTTGGAATATTGACAGGTATTTTTGTTGTTAATGCAGCGGTATGTGTGACAATGTATCGATAGCGATGCGGGGCGTATGATTCTTGGGTTGTGTATTATCAACATCTGTGTTTTGGTGCCGTTGATTAGAATTGCATTTTGGTGGAAGTATGTTGTGATTTCGTTTAGGTCTTGTTGTGCTTTGCAGAGAGCTGTGTTAATGTCTGTGTGGATTGGTAGTAGTGCAGTGTCATCTGCGTATTGAAATATTTGACTTCTTATGGATATGTTATGAACATCGTTAATGTATATGTTGAATAGAGTGGGTGATAATATGGCACCTTGAGGTACACCATGTTTACTTGTATACCCCGACTGTGATATGTACCTATTTTTGTTACTTGTGCTCTGTTTGAGAGGTAGTTCTTGAACCATGTATGCAGTGTTCCTCTTATACTTATTGAGTATAGTTTGGTGAGTAGTATGTCATGTTCAAGTGTGTCAAATGCTTTGGTTAGGTCCAGCAATATAAGGACGCCATACTTGTTTTTGTCGAGAGCTTTGTTTATTGTATCGGCAATGTCTTCTAATAAAGTAATGGTGCTTTTTGTTTTCTGAGAGCCATATTGGTTTTGTGAGATGATGTTGTACTTCTGTAAATAGTTCTGTAGTCTGGTGTGTGTTATTTTTTGTAGAATTTTTGATATGACTGGTAGTGTAGCTATTGGTCTGTAGTTCTGAGTATCGTTTCTTTTGCCGTGTTTGTATATTAGCGTAATTACTGCAGTTTTTAGTTGTTGTGGAATAATGCCTATGTCGAATATTATGTTCACGAGTTTCAAAAGTATTGGATTTATTTGTTCAAAGTGTGTTATAAGGTCTGTGAGTCTTATTTTGTCTATTCTGGTCTTTGGTTTTAGTTGTAGGATTGCTTCTTTCAGTTCCTGTTTTGTTATGTCTAGGAATAAAATCAGTCAGTACATCCACTGACTGATTTTATTCCTTGAAGGAAGAAGGCGAGTCTCTTTAGCTGTAAAACTTTCCAAATTACTACTATTAGAAGGTGCCTCTGTATCTTTGTGACGGTTGCTTGACGGTTGATGGAAAATAGAAAGAATGTTCAAAGTTTGTTTCTAGCCTTCAGACCTCTCTTATCATTTCTACATTCTACTATAATCATCTGGAACCAAAGTCCCAAGAAAGTCCACATTCAAATGTAAAGCCTATTTTGAAAAAAAAAAAAAAAAAGACATGAATGGCTGCCATCAAACTGTTGTGTTTGCTTTAAGCCTCTCTAAATTAATAAGGTCATCAACATTCAACTTTAGTGGAGGACCATTTAATCAGTAGAGATTAAATGATTAACTACCAGTAGAGATTCTGCAACACTCAAGGCCTGCAGCAAGTCGTATCTACATCACCCTCCTCTGAGCACGTCACATAAGATTTAGATAAGTCTGTACTATAGCGCTTAATATTTTGAAGGAATTTGACACTTCTCTTTGTAACTGAATAGCCAACTCTCTCTCTCTCTCTCTCTCTGGTTGTTCTGTGTGTAATGGTCTACTCGCTTCAGATTTTTTTACTCATGAAAGTGTTCCTCAGGTTGGTTCTGTTGCATCAGCAACTCTCTTCCTCTATACATAAATGAAAGTCTTGTATACTTCAAATCCTATGTATAGTTTTGTTTAGAAAGTACACTCTATTCCATCTGATAAGCCTAGTAGCTTGTGCACAGGCACTGCAGAACCCCAAAATTTTCTCGATATATATATATATAAATATTTTTTTTTAATTTATTTATATTTGCTTGTGATATTTAATTTTATCATCAACAATCCTATACAATTTTCTTATTTTCTATAAAAAATAATAAAAATTCATCTTGTAGCACTTAGGAGGGCGAAGGACGCTAGCAGCACTGTGTTTACCACAGTGTCATATTGCTAGTATTTGCTACTCGTGCAATCATATGCACTTCATAGTGAGATACGAGCTATTAGCGTAATGCAGCACTGTCTGTCGCACAGTTCCACTGTTGTTTATATGCAGTTTGCGCCAGTAGTAGTGTTCGTAGTGCTTATCGTGTTAACTCCGTCTCTTTAAATATTTAGATATTACAATTAAAGACATAACATTTGTTATAGTTTTTATTTTAGAACATTATTGTGGTTATGATAATGGGTTTTATTTTTAAGTAATTTTGAATTATACCAAAAACTGTATAATTTTATCGATAATAAACAATATTTTTCCATGTCTAATTTTTTTTTTATTTTAATTTTAACCATAATTTTGTTATTTTATCCAAACAAACACGTATACGCTGTACTTACAGCGTGCAGGCCCGACTCGAGGCAGGGGCGAAATGGGCAAATGCCGCAGGCGGAAAAGTAAAAGGGCGGAGAAACTAAAATATTAAAATATTAAATATTAAATACTAAAATATTAAATTTATATATACATATTAATGAAGATAATTATATTTTATTCTAATTATATAAGCTCCAAATAATTATTTTTTTTTTGATAATTCCCTGGGACAGAAACATTTAGATCCAATTTCATTGAGAAAATTTGATTCTTTTATAAATATAATATTTTTATTTAAGAAACAAAATTAATCGGAAAATTTTATTTAGTAATTTAATATTTTAATATAAAAATTTGATATATTAATAAATAATATAAATATGAAACCGAAGGGCGGAAAAAAAATATTTTTTTCGACCGAAGAGCAAAAAAAAAAAAAAATCTTGCACACACTCGAAATTTGCTCAGGCCGGCGCTGACAGTGTGTATGTATATTTCGAAAGTTGCAGCATCCCCACGATTTCAAGCCACGAGCCGCCACTGGTAATAGTTCTCAAACATCCGAAACCTCATGATCTACAACCACTTTCCTAAAAACTCATCTCCATACCATACTTCATTGGAGTAACTGGCAACCCGAGTTACTAAACACAGAGGCTGTCTTTATATATATATATATATATATATATATATATATATATATATATATATATTATTATTATTATTATTATTATTATTATTATTATTATTTTAACGGTGTCTCCATGGAGTCAAAACTCATCGCGGGAGACCCGACATTGACACACTAACCATTATTTACACAATACCTGTCATACCTCTCCTTAAATTCATTCACAGTTGAAGCATTCACAACCAGTTCTGGCAAAGCATTCCACCCATTCACAACCCTCCAAGTAAAAAATCTAGTCCTGACACCCTTGTTAACCACACTCTTACACAATCTCCAGGGATGACCCCTCGTTCTCTCACATCCTGCATTGGTCTTAAGAATATCATCAGTATCAATCCTGTAAAATCCTTTTAACAATTTAAATACCTCTATCATATCTCCTCTCCTACGTCTATCAGCTAGTTTTTGGAGCCCACAGATCATCAATCTATCCTCATAGGGAACATCCCACAGACCTGCAACAATCTTTGTAACCCTCCTCTGAATCCTTTCTACCACTTCCGCATCACCAAGAAATCCTGGCGACCAGATCTGTGCACAATAGTCCAAATGCGGCCTTATTAATGCCTTATAGAGTGGAATAATAACTTCCCTATCCCTGCTTGTTAGTGTGTTCCTCAACAACCATGTAATTTGATGTGATGTTTTGGCAATCTTAGCAATATGCCCTTTAAACTTAAGTTCTCTGTCCACAATAACTCCCAAGTCTCTTATCTCATCAACTTCCTGCAGTTCAGTTCCGTTAATATAGTAAACAGCATGCGATTTCATCCTCCCGAAGTGCATCACCTTACACTTAGCCACGTTGAACTGACAGCCATTTACCTCAGTCCATAGCGTCAGCCTATTTAAGTCATCCTGTAAAATATCCACATCATTTGAATTGATTATCGCTCTTCCCAATTTTGCATCATCAGCAAACAAGTGGATATTTCCATTCAAGGTATTTCCAATATCATTGATGTACAAATTAAACAATAGAGGACCAAGAACTGAGCCCTGAGGTACACCACTAGTCACTTACCTTTTCCTGGACTCAGCTCCTCCGTAAACCACTCTTTGATATCTGTCCGCCAGCCATCCTTTAATCCAAATCACCATCTTCGGATCCAAACCCATTTGCTCTAATTTATGTAACAGAGTTCCATGTGGAATCCTGTCAAAAGCCTTTGCAAAGTCAAGCAGTATCACTGAGTAAGGATTTCCTTTATCCAACTCCACTGTTACTTTATTATAGAACGTAAGCAAATTACTTAGGCAAGACCTACCTTTCACAAAACCATGTTGCCCCTTATAAAGTATCATATTGCTGTCCACCCAGTCCTGAATTCTAATTTTAACTAATTTCTCCAAAATCTTAACCACCACTCCAGATATATTGATTGGTCTATAATTTGCAACATCAGTCTTAGAGCCTCCCTTGTGCAATGGAACTATTTTCCCCTCTTTCCACTCTATTGGCACTTTACCAGAACTGAGGCTTAAATTAACCATCCTGGTTAGAGGAGTTGCTAATTCTCTTGCACATTCTCGTAACACATGGGCCGATATGCCATCTAACCCAATGGCAGTGTTAGCATTAAGGTTCTTTAATATATTAAGCACCTCAATTTCATCTATCTCTATACTCTCATCTGTCAATGGCACATCTGACACTGCACTATCACTACGAAGATGGTACACTTTTGCGAAATGATCACTAAGCAACTCAACTCTTTGATTAGCTTCAGTAATTTCCTTACCCTCAACACTTTTTAAAGTAATCTTTCCATGGATATTCTTCCTTTTACTAGCCACATAGCGAAAGAACTCTTTAGGGTTTCTTTTGGATTCATCAGCTAGTTTCCTCTCATAATTAGCTTTGGCTTTCCTTACCATACAGGTTACTCTCTTTGCCTGTACCTTATATTGCTCATTGGAACGCTCATCACCTTTTTCTTTATATGTCTTCCACAACCTTTTCTTTATCTGCAACTCTTGTTTAATAGTATTAGTCATCCATTTTAATCCTACTTGATTTCTCCTTCTGACTCTGGGAATACAGTCTGATACAGCTTTCTTCAAATACTCCTTGAGAATCTCCCACGCACCATCAACATCTCTCCCCTTGAATTTCTCATGCCATAATACAGCTGAAAGCTGACTTCTCAGCTTGCCATAATCACCAGCCTTGTAATTCCACATATACCATATATATATATATATATATATATATATATATATATATATATATATATATATATATATATATATATATATATATATATATATATATATATATATATATCGTTCGGCACAGCTTTCATTTTCAGAAAGTATTTCCAAAACTCATAGGCCCTTGGGTAGGGCCCCAATTAGTGGAATTAGTGGAATATAACCAGCTTTTTCTTAAGACTGAGGAAGCAAATCAAGTTTTGATGAATAATATATATATATATATATATATATCACAGCACAAGAAGTGACTGTATTCAGTGTTCATGCCCTAAAAAAATAAGAAGCAGGAATTTCACAAGCAACTTCAACAAATAATTAGCAATGCAAACAAAAATGGTTACGTACTAATGTTCCAAGAATAAGTAAGAATCTGATAAAAGATTATACGAGAAATAATGGGATACCACGTAAAAATTAGAATGGGTAAGTTAATTTTAAGCGCCTCCGTAGCGCAATTGGAAGAACGACGGTACATTGCGCCCTTCGATTGGAATAGGCCTAAGTTCGATTCTCGTCGCGAAGGGAGGAATCTTTATCTGGTCGATTTCAATCGATGGTGAGTTAGCCGATCTCATACGGAGGTAGCAGGGTTTTTTCTCCCGGAAACTCGGGTTTTTCATCCCGCATACATACAAATCGGCCCTTCAGAACACACACAATTTACAGACAAAAATTACTAGTTGTGGTGGTGTTGGAGGTGGGCGGTAGATGGCGTTGATTCGTAGTAGAGGTAAGGTGTAGAGACTGCTGAAGATGTCTTCCCGCGATGAGTCTTCGGACTCCTTGGAGGTATCAGGAATAATAATAATAATTGACTGCCCGATTCAATCATTTTAAAATTATAATTTTTTTTATAGATATAAAGACGTAATATGCAAATAAATAAGGGAAACAAGAGCCTTAAATCTATAATTGATTACATAATATGAAAATACAAATAGCAAACTCAATAATACTTAATGTGAGATGCGTGTAGCAGAGCAGAGTAGAGGGTCTTCCAACGATGAGTCCTTGGACTCGTTGGAAGTGTCATGTAATAATAGTAATAATAATAATAACAGATGTCAGAGACGCTGACATGTTGACAGAAGCTTAAATTCAGATACCGATCGTTATGGTTATTAGAAATACAGAAAAAATCTCGCTTAACGCGATTAATGAATCCATCAATTAATGCGCACTGAGCGAAATCGCGTTAAGCGAATATGACAAACAGTTGGAATAATTATAATTCATCCATCAGTTAGTGCAAATTTGAAAAACAAAATACTGTATAAGCTATATTAGGGGATAAAATCATCCAAGTTAATAAAAATTTCTAAACATGTGATTGAGCTACTTTTTTACAAAAAAATTAAGTAAAGATGTTTTCTCCTTTTTCATCTGCTCGCCTTTTTCATCTTGTCGTGCAATTTGCGATAGCCGGCGATCACTTTATCAAGATTTCGGTGGACTTCGAAGCTTCGTTCCATATCAGGATCAGCATCAAACAAAATTTCCTTAGTGTTTCGTGACATTCTCTTCTTGCTCGCACGTCTTATCTTCTTCTTCATATGAACGCCGTTATTCTGTTCAGTGGTGGCGAATCTTTTTATGTGCGCTTGCCAAAAGTTTACAGATCAAGTTGCTGACTTGATGGGAAGTTTTTAACAGGAGAAAAATTAATAGAAAATTTATTTATTTATTTATTTATTTATTTATAAATTTATAATATTATATAATATTTTATATATAAATTGAGCTTGGCCACAAAAGTTGATGCACCAGTTGATCTTTGGATTGTAGTCGCGTATTTAGGTCATTCATATGCAATGAGGTGTCGGTCACAAAGGCAAAGTTTGTCATCCACTTCGGATCGTTAAATTCCGTAATCGGATTCCCCTTTGCATGAACTGCTGTATTTCGCTCCTTAAGTCAAAGACTCTTTTAAGAACCTTCCCTCTGCTCAACCAACGCACATCACTATAATAAACCACACCCGTGATCCGCTTCGTACTATTGGGTCCAAAACTTTTGGAATTGACGTTGATTCAATCTTCTTGTCCTAATAATGTTGACGACAGTCACAATAACTTTCATGACATTCTCAAATCCAATAGTTTTCGCGCACAAATTTTCCTGGTGGATTAAACAGTGGTAATGGACGAAATCCTTTCCTTCTAGTTCCGGTTCTTTCCGTAGCAGCGCAACAAACCCTTCGTTCTTTCCCACCATGGCAGGGGCACCATCAGTTACCACACCCTCGAGGTTGGTTAAGCTGAGGTAAAAACGCTAGAGCATTTTCTAGGCGGTTTCAAGAATATCAGTGCCTTTCGTCGTTCCCTTCATAGATACAAGCACTAGCAGTTCTTCTGTCACATTGAATTGTTGATCAATGCCACGGATAAAAATAGCCAATTGTGCTGTATCTTTCACATCTATGTTCTCATCTAAATCAAGTGAATATGACGTAAATTCGGACGACCGAAATTACGTCATATTCACTTATTCGTTTTTTAAAGTTCCTTCAATGTCATTGGCAAGTTCTTCGACACGTCGTGCTCAAGTTTCCGCAAACAAACTCGGTTTTTTAAACACTTCCTTATTATTTGGGCACAGAATATCCTCAGCAGCAATGAGATGCTCTTTCACAAACTCGCCGCCCAAATTTTTATTTTTTAGCAATTTTTTCAGCTATTACATAACTTACTTTGACTCACACTTTGCTCTCCTCCTTCTGCCTTTTATATATACCCTGCTGGCATTTTAAATCAATTTGGAGATTTTTTCACTTTGTCCACACGAAGACGCCCTCGAAGGTGATCGAAATTGGACGCATGCTTTGTCTCATAGTGTCCTTTTATATTGCATTCTTCTGATACTGATACTGACTCACGACAAATTAAACACACGGGCTTATCGTCGATCGGCACAAAAAAGTACAAATTGGTCCACTTTTCATTAAAAACAGACAAGAATCACTTGATTTACGCTTTTTACTCGTAGACGCCAGATAAAAGATGAACCCAAGAAATTATCCAAAATGGCCGTGCAACGGTTATTATCTACTAAATATGTCTCACACTAATGAAAAAAGTCTGGCAATATAAAACCACAATAGGCTATGGCTGACACGACGAACCTGCGTGCGCTTATACACAAATATCACACTGTTCACGACTGACTGACTGACTGTGGATGAGATGCTCTTGTATTTATATGAAAATAACGAAGTATCGAGAAGCTTCGAGATGTATCTGGAAGGCACTAGCCAGTGCGCTTGAACGAGCCACTTCTTCTACCTACGACATTAGTGCTAGTACTTAAGTATCGCTTGGCACTGGTAGATGGCTGAAGAAGCATGTCTATTTAATATTTATTTTTATAGGATTTTATGTAAAGTATCAAATGCACAGCGTTCCTTGTGAATCTGGAAAGCATCTTGCAATTTTAAATACCGCAGTATAGCTTAGTGACCTGCGGGCTTCATTGAAATTATTTTTTATTTAATCGCGTTTTAGTGTTTTTTTATAGTAGTTATTTTTTCAAAATGGCAGGTGGGTCAAGGCAAAGAGCTCCACTGGCCATGCATTGAAAACCCCTGCTGTAAAGACTCAAGCAAAGCCATATGTTGAACTGAAACACCGTATCTAACTAAAATCTCTTGTCCAATTTTTCAATGACATGAAATTAGTGTTTGTTTTATTGCATTTGAAATTCTCGATGTCATTATGACAGATTATAAAGGCTAATCTTCAAATAAAATTCTACTAAGAATTGAAACATGCCATATCTGTCAGCTCAAACACAAACAAGCAGCCATCAAATTCAACCAAGGGTTGAAACTTTGGGTGAGTTGAGCTTGCCGGTAATGAGAAGTTCCGTCGCAACGATAAACGACACCCCATAGTGAATGTGTTAAAACTAAGAAATATATAGTGAAAGTTGTTATGACAGTTTCAGATGTTATGGAATTCGGTTGAAGAAAATTAGCATTTCAACTCAACACTTTTCAGTTGCCTTTGTCTTTGGGTCGCGTGTTCTTTTGTTAATATCGCACCAATCATATGCACATCTTCATAGCTGCTCTTTCGTGTAAAATAAAATTTAACTTGTACGTATTGTAATAATTAAAAAAAAGTTGAATAATTTATAAGGTATAAAAGGATATCTCCTGTAAATTGTTGAAGTGCAGCAAAATTCTCGGACGTGCCACCACTGGCACGTGTGCCATAGGTTGGCATCTAGGTTCTAGTTGAAGGAGATCATTCTCGCTTAACTGTTCTGAATGAAGCAAGTTTCTCACATCTTCATTATCCAGTTCATTAAATCCAAGTTCTTTTCCAATTGTGCTGATTTCTTCAATAATGTCAGATCTTGGATTTTGCGCACAATAAACCATTTAAAGTCGTCTTCTGCATTGCCTCCTAATAAACGCTTAAGACTGATCTTTAGATACTTTGTATCCTGGTTGAGATGCTTCAGTTTTAGCTAGGAAAGCTTTTGTTGGCATATGCTTCCAAAAGAGACCAGTTTCGTTGACGATGAATATTTGCCGATCGTCATAATCACCCTCCTGAATTATCCTTTGCAATTCTTCAGGAAACTTGGCCACAGAATCTTTATCAGCACTAGCTGATTCCCCAATTATTCTTATGTTATGCAGTCCAGCTCGATTTTTAAAACTGTCAAACCATCCTAAACTCACAGTAAAGCTTTCATTCTTCTTGAAATTTGGTCTCTTCAATGAGGTAAAAATATTGAGAACTTTTTTCCGAAAATATTCCTTGTACTAAGAGGTATTCTTTTTAGGTTCCAGTCCTCAATCCAGAGTGATAGAAGACACTCCATCTCGATCAATAAACGACTTCTAATTCGGGTGATCTGCATGCTTAAGAAGCAGTAGTAAATTTTCCTTGTTCTTTGTATTCTTTGCTCTTATTTAATATAATCCAAACTATAGACTCGCTGTATCCCAGGTCTCACACGATCACTGTATTACTAGTGCCACTTTCCTCTCTCTTCATGACTTCCAGCTTTTCCGCTCACTGCAGATTGGCGACAAAAAATTTCGCGTAACGTAAAAAAATCGCGTTAATGGATTAATCACTCGCTTAAAGCGAGAAGTAGTATCATTTCTCTCAATCGCGCTAACTGATTATCGCGCATATCGAATTCGCGTCAGGCGAGGTTTTCCTGTATATCAATATCGCCAAAAGGAATGAAAATTACAACATATTAAAAAACTCAGTCGAAAGTGTATTTAAAATGAAATTGATACAGAAAGAAAATATTGGGAAACTATATCAAAGCAAATTAAAAGATAATTTACTATAGATGGAGATAAATTAAAATACTGAAGGAAGAACAGGAAATGAGGGAATAAATTTGGAACTATTTAAATATCTGATTTGGAAATACATAAGATAATGTTCAGTCTATTAAATAAAATTTTGCAATCAGGAACAGCTCCAGACGACAGACTGAAAAAAAAAAGCAATTATATTACCTATTTTCAAAAAAAAAAAAAGGGGGGGGTTGGAGATAAATCAAGGAGTATAAATAAAGGGAAATATTAGACGAATGAGTCTATTTGACATCTTCACACATGTATTGACTCAGTCTTTACTTTAAAACAACTAACTGAAAAACAAAGAGCATTCAACCTAAATAATCATATCCTATTTTTCTTCATCACCATCATCATACTTTTCGTGGATTTAAGCTTACAATGGCCTGTTCCGGCCTCAGAAGTCATCCGTGAATCTCTTTAAAGGACATCCTGGTTTTCTTTTTCCTAATGGTTTGTAATTTAATACTTGTTTTGATAATCTTTCTGTTTTCATTCTTTCAACATGTTCCCTCCATAAAATAAAAAATAAATTAAAAAAATTATTATTTTTTGTTTCCTCCATTTATGTTTATATTTCTTTTTTTCCCCCCTTTCTATTACTGATTCCTGGTTTAGGTCTTTCATAATTTTTTGTGATCGAATAGAGTACACTTTGTCATTTTTCTAGTAAACTTCATTTCAGCTATTATTAATCTTTGTTTTTCTTTTTGTTTTATTGCCATATTTTGCTTCCATATAATAGGACTAATTTGTTTGTGAACTAGATTTGGTTTAAATATAGAGTTAATTACACCTGTTTTTTTTTTTAAATATTTCGCAATTTTTAGATTTTAATCTTTTTCATTTTCATATGTGATCATACATCTTAGTTAAATGAATTCGCCTCTTCTAAAATCTTGTTATCTATTACTATTTTAGTTCTTACTGGATCTTGTCCTTTAATGGCCATAGTTTTTGATTTTTCTGTTGATATTATCATTCCATAATCTTTGGCTATTTCATTTAAATTTAAAATCTTTTTCTGTAAGCTATCTTCAGAATTTGTAATTATTATTTGATCATCAGCAAAAAGGAGAGTGTTTACGTTTACAGTAGTAGAAGTGTAATCACTTGATGAGAATATTTATCATTATTTCATTTAAATAAATATTAAAAAGAGTTGCTGATAGGGGCATCGCTGTCGGACTCCTTCATTTATCTTTCTCGAAGATGATAGCTCGTGATTTAATCTTATTTGTATTTGATTACTTTCATATATACTTATGATAGCTTTTAGAATATTATTTGGTATTTGTCTTTCTTTCGAAATATTAAATAAAAGACTTCTTTTAACTTTATCGAATGCTTTTTCAAAGTCAATAAATATAATATGTGTTTCTAAATTATATTCTCTTCTTTTCTTTATTATCAATTTTAGGCAAAAGGCCATACATGATCGTCCTTTTCTAAATCCATTTTGTACTTCTAAAATAAATCCTTCGGAATATTTTATTAGTTTATTTAAAATGCTGCTATACATTTTATAACGGGAATTTAGAATACTTATACCTCTATAGTTTTTAGTCATTTCTATTATCTTTTTTTTTTTTTAAATGTATGTATGTATACTATTTTCCCTCAGCTTTGTGGCTGGTGGGATAGCTTACGCTACAAACCCGGGAGGTGATTATGAGCAAGTGGTTTCCCATTGCCTTCCTTGCCGTAAGTGTATTTATGACTGTAGCCGCGCATATTCACGGGGTCGGTCTACCTGTTTTGAGGGATGAAAAACCCGAGTTATTACCGTGAGAAAAACCCTCTACCTCTATGAGACCTGTTAACTCGCCTTTAGTCGAAGGAGACCATATAAAGGTTCCTCGCGTCATGGACGGGAATCGAATCCAGTTCTTTCCGATCAAAGTGCTTCGTTTATACCAACTGAGCTACCGAGGCTCCTTTTTAAAAAATAGGGATCACAATTGCTTTTTTTTCATTCCTGCATATTTATATAATTCTGAACCTAACTTAACTTCTCCAGGTGATTTTCCGTTTCTTGTTTCTTTCAAGCTGATTTTTAATTATTCTTTAGTTATTTCCGTTTCATTTTCATTACATGTTTGCCAGTTGCTTTTTAAAAAAAAAATATTTTTGTTAGTCCACAATTCTGTATAGAAATTCTTCTAATTTCAATTCTGTGTTTAATTTCACGCTTTCTCTAGTATTTGTACTTAAATGTTTCAGAATCTTATATACGTTATGTCTTATTCTTATAAGTTATGTTCTAAGTTAAAAACAAATTTGTTTTATGATTCTCTGTGTCTTTTTCTGACTTCTCTTTTAGCTACGGCTCTTATTCTTTTATATTCTATTTCATCTTCTAATCTTTTGCTGCTTACGCTACAAACTTTATGATATGCTTCCTTTTTTCATTTTGATTATTTCTGTGATCGTTTCGTCCCATATCTTCAGGTTTTTCTTTCTTTTTTTTTTTATTTTTAGAAAAGAAATACCGTATTTTTTAGATTTTGAAAAAACCTTTTATCTGGTAAAAAAAAAATAAACTGTTTGAAATATTACTTAAAGTTGAATTATCATCACAATTAATAAAAGCAGTTGTCAATATATACGAAAATAATACTATAAATGTAAAACCAATGGCACATCTAAAGAATGAACAAAAATAAGCGGAAAGGTAGTGATGTATTTGTCTCCAGCGCTTTATAATATAATATGATGTAATATAATATAATAAAAAAAAATCAGCTAACGCATGTTTAGAACCAAACTACAGACTAACTAAAGATGATCAAATTCTAATTGTTAACGCATAATGTGAACTACAGTTAGCTATATACAACCTCGATAAGTATCC
This sequence comes from Typopeltis vanoorti, assembly GCF_054136105.1. Classification (NCBI taxonomy): domain Eukaryota; kingdom Metazoa; phylum Arthropoda; class Arachnida; order Uropygi; family Thelyphonidae; genus Typopeltis; species Typopeltis vanoorti. Next base: position 14,643,172 of record NC_143563.1, read on the forward strand.
CAATATGGAATCAAAATATCTTTACAAAAAAGAAAAAGAAACGTTATTGCATTTATAGGGAGGAAACCAATAAGAGTAAAATAGTTCTGAATAAGAAGCCAGTGAAGAAGTTAATAATTTTAATTACCTTAGCTGCAATAAGTTACACTAAGGAAGCAGATCCAAAACATTAAAAAAATTAATTCATTAAAATTGCAGACGTGATTAATGATATTTTAAACTAAATTTACTACAAAGAAATATACATGAAAGTGAAACATGAGCAATGAAAACCATACACCAATAAAGAATAATTTCATTGTGTAACCACATCTTTTTAAGAATAGCAAGGTACACTAAACTAGATTTAAAAATATAGACAGAAATAGAAATTTTACAAGACCTTTGGCAATAAGCAACTGTATACACAGTACATAACTATATAAACCAATGTATTCAACATATGAATAGAATGTCAACGAATAGGCTACCAAAATAATACTAAAATATAAAAAAGGAAAAGAAACAAAAAAGAAAGACTCTTAAGAGATGGTGTGAGCCTGGAACAGGCCAGCAGGCCTAATACAGTGAAAGAAAGAAGAACAAATTGGTTTAAAGCAGAAGTTTCCTATGATTATTGGTATTTTAGTATTTATGGTTAACTTTATAATTATTATTACTGCACAAGAGTAGGTAAGTAATTCGGTGCATCAATAAAACCCCCTATTACAATATGTAGATCATGACACTGAGTTTATCCCATGGCAGATATCGTAAAACAGAAGATAAGTATACAAATACATAACTTTCAAAGTCTTTTCACAACAGTTCCATGAAAGGTACATTTCATCTTTATTAAAAATCACGGTCCACAGTCGCCATCTGTTATAAAGCCAATAATCTGCCATGAAAACTGACAGCAGTAATGTAGGAGAAATATACACTGCTTGGAAAGAGGTCAACGGACACCATAGTATGCGGAACAAACAACTATGACCCCTATTTTGATAAGATGCAGGACCTCCTTTCGCTGCGATGAGTGCAGCAATCCTACGGCGAATGAGAATTTTGGTCATTCTTCCTGTAGGCATGTAATAAGGTCCTAGACTGTTGTGGGAAGGACGCCCCTTGACCTCACTCGACGCTCCGGTTGATGACACAGATGTTCAATAGGGTTGACTTCAGAGCTCTGTGGAAGCAAGTCAAGGGCGTTGACATTCATGTCCATAAATCACGCATTTACAGCAGTAGTCTTATGGCACGATACATTGTCTTGCTGAAAGAGACAATGGTCAGTTCAATAGAAACGCCACAAAGTAGGAAGTGTTGCATTGTTCAGAATGTTCAGATACCTCTTGGAGTTCAATGTTAGTGGCACCACTAACAGAGATCGGTGGCCAAACTAGGAAAAATGAGACCATACCATTACACCGCCAAATCTTAATTTCATAGTTGGGTTATGCACTCTGGCGAGAGACGTTCACTAGACATCCACTACGCCCTCCCATCTACTCGGTAGAGGGCGTAGCGTGATTCGTTGTCCCATAACACAGCTTTCCAAACTCCCCGTCCCACTATACACGCTCTTTGTGCCACTGAAGACGATACTTCATGTTGGTTCTGGTAATGCGGATCTTGCATATTGCAGTCCTACTATGGAAACCTATGTTGTTGAGCCTCGTTTCTGAATGTTTTTGTTCAATTTCGTGTTTCAGTCGATACGTGGAATGGCGGATTTTACATGTTATCCTTCGTAGTCCCCTACAGTCACGTTCTGTGAGTGTGGTGGGTCGTCCGCTGTGGATAGCACTTGCAGTTGATTCTCTGCGCTTCCATCTCAGTATGGTGTCACTGACTTAGGATAGCTCATTACATCTCGCAGCCATTTTCCCTCGACACGGTTACATTGACGTGGGAGAATCATATTCCTCCAATTAATATCGGCTACAAACACGTGACTGGCTACATAGAATGATGTACCTTGCCGATGGGAGTGTCCATTCACTTCTTTCCAAGCAATGTGTTATAGCAATGTGATACTTGCTATAACACAGTTCAAAACAGTAAAATATCTCGAAATTTATATAGATCACGATTTGGAATTAAAGGCTAGCATAGGGAAACTATTTCAAATTAGAAATATGGTCCTGCACACTATCAAAATTCTAATATAAAAAATCACTGAGTCAAGTAATAATCCATTATGATACGATTGTATATGTAACAGCCACGAGCGTTGACGTATGTATTACACTGGCAAACACTATTTTCCCGTATGCAAAATAAAAACAGGAAAAATATTTTTACGTTTGCGATATAATTTTGTCATTTTTTGGCACCCCTCCAAATTTGTTGCTCCTGTGCTTTACTTTAGTGAGTTACGACGGCCCAGTAACAGCAGCTCGATAATTTAGAACCGAACCTGATAATTGAGAGAGCAAATTGTATGAATGGAGTTACAAAAAACCGCTACAGCCAACAGCAAGCAGTTCAGTAATAAAGATCTATAACATTCATTCTTTACAACACATTCTAAATGCTACAACACTACCACAAACAAGAACACAGAGCGACACGTAAATTAACCTAGCTAATTCGTTAACATCAAAGGCAATATATTTTCAGAGATTACAATAATATCTATTGCTAAGGAGTAAGATTCCACTATATACCTTCACGAATTTCAGTTAACCAGCAAATAATATCCCTTCCAGTAACAGCCTCTCCCATATACAGACCGAAAGTTTGATGGGACACCATAGAAATTACGTCTTCTTCTTCATTCCCACTCAAGTAAGGTCGCTGCAGCAGGTCAATATCCTCCAATCAGGTCTGTTTATTTTCTCCTCTAGGTCTTTGAGGTCCTCTCTTAAGCGGTCCACCCATTGTTGTTTAGCTTTCCCCTTATTTCTTTTGCCTAGTAGCTTCATCTCCAGTACTGTCTTTCCCACATAGCTTTTATCTCGCTGCATAACATGACCAAACACCTCAGCTTTGATTCCCTAATCTTCCCAGATACTTGTGTTACCTTCATTGTTTCCCTGATCAGTGAGCTTTTGATATTGTCCACTTGCAAGTCTCAGCATTCTCATTTCTGCTACGTCCAATCTCTTCTCCCATCTCTTGGTCATCTACCAGGTCTCACTTCTATACATCGGTGCAGGTCTTACCACCGCACTGTAGACCTTTTCTTCTAACTTGTTTGACAATTTTGTATGAGCAAGATACTTGAAACCTTTTTCCAGTTTATCTGACTGGATCCTCCTATTAAGTTCTGAGTCCAGGTATCCATCACTCCAGGCACATAATCCTAGGCACTTTTGGCATGGCGGTACCTTGCAATATCATACTTCTTGCTGCTTAGAAATTACATAGAAATTACACCATGTGATACAGTTAAGAGTAAGTGATAATTTTTCATCTCATTAAGACGGGTTCTTCAAAAAAGCAATTCAAATAACTTCAAAGGATGCCATTTAGAATCGCGACTATAAGAATGTCATCTTTCCTAAATTGTTCCCTGTTCCCTTTAGTAACGATTTTGTACATAACTATGTAGATAACTATGAAGCCACAAATATAAATCAAATATAAATACGTTTATTATTATTATAATTATTATTATTATTACACAGGCAGTCATTAGCGTTTGCAAAGTTTTTGATTTCACCAAACAATAACTATCATTTGTCCAATAGGACAAATGATGGACAAATAATAGGACTTGCTGCCATACTTCACTTTGAACTCATTCACAGATATTGCATTTATAAAGGATTCCTGCAGTTCTTTGCACTAATTCACGACTCTCAAAACAAAAAAAGCAGCAAAAAAAATTAATCCTTTGTTAATTACACTCTTACTCAAGTTCATAATAACTGTTAGTACTTTCTCCACTGAAAAATGTTCTCTGTATCAATCCTCTACAGACCGAAAATTTGATGAGACACCATATAGAAATTACGTCTTCTTCTTCATTCCCACACAAGTCAGGTCGTGGCAGCAGGTCAACCTCCTCCAATCAGATCTGTTTATTTTCTCCTCCAAACATTCCTAAAACATTTGAGTAACTTAGATGTCTTTAATATCTCCCATTTATTCGCCTATCAATCAAGTTCTGTAACCACACATATCTTCATAAGGTGCATTCACTAGATATACCACCATCTCTTGGTCACTCGCCTGTGGATTCTATCCGCCTCCTCCTCATTCTGAGTGAGATCTGTGCAAAATATTCCACACGAAGCCCTATAAAGAAGTATATGTATTTCAGGGTGTTCTTCAATAATCGGATAAAAATTATGAGTTATTTTAGCTACTTGAACGATATGTCCCCTGAAATTTAGTTCACAGACAACCAGCATTCCCTATATATAATACACAGTCTCAGCAATTTCCTGTAGTCAGGCTTATCACTGGCGATATTTTAAGTACAAAATGCATAAACTTACACATTGCTACAATAAACTGACAGTCCATACTATAAGTTTTTTTTTTTTTTTTTTTCAACAAGCGAAAAGTTTTTGTAAACCTATCGTACATTCTAACAGCGGGTAGACTAAGAATTTTTTTTATTAATTTTTTTTATTAATTTTTTTTTTACATATTCCAGAAATTCAGCTCTAGAGACCAAACATGGAGCATTTTTAAACCCCCTCAGGAGTTCAGTAATAGGATTGTGGTTTCACACTGGGCGATGAAATTCGTCTCTCACCTAAAGACAGTCACAAACAGCCATGCACACAGCGGGATCCGAAACTGCAGTTTTTCAGTGTGTAGTCACGGTGTTCCTAACACCAGTGTAAACTAACTTTCCAGCTCTTCGCAGAAATCACTGGCATGTGATGGTTGCTGAACAATTTTTGAGCAATGGACAGTAGCATTATCGTGCATGAAACAACCGTAACCTACTGGGTAAAAAGTCAAAATTGCAGGATGGACTTGATCGGCATCAATCTTCAGATGTTCCTTGAAGGACACTTGACCTTCCAGCAATATGAAGGGATCCGTTCCGTAATGATAGGAAATGTCCACATTGTTTACAAGGTAAGCTGGGTTCATTGCTTCATGGGAATCCTGCCATCTGCCTACCATCGGTGCAGAACAAGGTGTATCATAATTGGTCGGACCACGTTATTGTTTCCAGTCTTTAAGCCACGGCGTTCCAGACACCAGCGTAAACAAACTTTCCAGCTCTTCGCAGAAATCAGTGGTTTCCGTATAGGCATATGATTACCAGTACCTGATGGGTTCCTGATATAACAGGAAGTTCTGTTTGTTTATACAAACCTTCTCAGTCGCAACGATCTCGTTCCTGGCAAACTGTCTTAGGACCACAGTTCGTAACTCCAGGCTGACAGTCACCTATAATAAGCCATTTATCGAACTCTGAAAGATCCTTTGTTTTTCCCATTGTGATTAACACTATCGATGATTACTGACCAACAGCATTCTTAAATAGTTGACTAGAACACTTGGTGACACACGTGACCAAGTATTCATATACGCTATGTAAGTGACATTTACATACATCTGCAAATGTTTCAAATTCAGTGGCCACATGAGTAATATTCATCTATTACGATAGATGAATTAATATCAAGGCTTTGCAATGTCCTGTGGCCCGCTATTTCTCCACTTTTCGACATCAGTCTTTGCCATACATATTATTGCAATAACTCTACAATAATGATATACTTGTATTCTGATTTCTCACTAATAAAACTGTTTTCTCTGTTTCAGTCACCTCCCTACCATCGGCATTCATCAAAATAATTCTAGGACAGTCCTTCTTCGTTTTTTTTTTTTTTTTTGCTTATCCAAGGAATTCTTTGAAATTACTTGTGCTTTCTGAGCTAATTTTCTCTCTTACACTGTATCTGTGTTCCTTATCATACTGGTCACCCCTCTAACCTTTGCTTTATACTGCTCGTAAACTTGCTAATTATCTTTCTCTTTAAATTCTCTTCTCGTACGTATATTTTCTTTTCTTTATTCCCCCCATCTCCTGTTTAATGATGCCCTTGAACATTTAATTCCATCTTGATTTATCCTTTTGACTCTGCTGTCATCTTTTAAACACCCATTGACCATTTCCCGTTAACTAACATCCATCTGCTGCACTTCCTTGTACAATGATACTCCACCCAAACAGTTCCTGAGTACCCCTATCATAATTATCATTTCTGTAATTCCATATATACCCCTTCTTAACTGAAAGTTCCTCATGTTCAGCAATCTTCCAGGTCAAAACATCATGATCACTCTCACCAACTGGCCTGGTGGCAATGTTCGATTTTTTTGTGGGCTGGATCTGATGATTGCCGGTAATTAATCTCTTAACTAGAGGCAATCACTGGACCCAGTACTCTCAAATCCCTGCAACCTTCCATCACATGGCACCTCGATTAATAATAATTACTTAGTTACTGCATAAATGAATAAAGCCAAAGTAGCATTGAAAATAAATATACGGTATGACATCTTACTTGCATTATTTCATTTTAAAGAAGCATTATCATTATTATTATTATTATTATAAAAACCTCCATGGACTCAAAGACTCATCGTGGGAGGTCCACTGTTATACGCACAGTTTATCATACTGTGCCTTAAATATATTCACTGTCTCTGCACACACACACCACACTCTCGGGTAAAGCATTCCAATCACTCACCGCTCTCCATGCAAAAAAACCTGCTCCTCACCCCCCTTGCTCACATCCTCCTTATACAGCTTCCAGGAATGGCCTCTTGTTCTCCTGCTATCCTCACCAATTCTGTGCAAAACCTCCCCGACATTAATCTGATAATAACTTCTTAACAGCTTATATGTCTCAATCATATCCCCCCCTCCTCCTTCTATCCACCAATTTCTGCAAATTGCATTTTTCAATCTGACTTCATACTCTACATTCCAGAGACCAGAAACCACCTTAGTCAATCGTCTCTGAACTTTTTCCAAAGCAATTTCATCTTTTTGAAAACCAGGTGATCAGGTCTGTGCACAGTAATCCATATGTGGCCTGATCAAAGCCTTATACAAAGGAACCATAACATCCTTACTTCTACAAGTCAATGTCCTCTGGATCATTCCATTATCTGGTGTGTTGTCGTCACTATTTTAGTAACATGTCCCCGAAATTTTAGGCCCTTGTCTACAATCACTCCCAGATCTCTCATTTCCTCTACCTCTTCCAAGATATTTGCACCGATTGTGTACTTTACATCCCAACTCTGCTTCCCAAATTTCAAAACCTTACACTTTGAAACACTGAATTCATATCCCCACTTATTTAACCATTCAGCCAGTGTATTCAAGTCCTCTTGCAAAGCTACTGCATCCACACTACTCCTGATAGCTCTCCCCAACTTTGCATCACCTGCAAACAACTGCACATTACCATTCAGACCTCTCCAGATATCATTTACATACAAATTAAACAACAATTTACCCAAAACAGACCCTTGAGGTACACCACTAATAACTTTCCTCTTCTGGGATATCGCTCCTCCATAGACAACTTGCTGATACTTATCAGAGAGCCAATCTCCAATCCAGCGAACCAATCTACTGTTCAGCCCCATCCGTTGCAATTTAATTACCAGCTTGTCATATGGCAATTTATCAAACGCCTTTGCAAAAGGTGTTTGATAAATTGACTAAATATACCACTGTATATGCAACATCCTTATCCAACGCATTTGTCACTTTATTATAAAAAGTAAGCAGGTTGCTAAAGCACGATCTTCCTTTAGTAAATCCATGCTGACCACCAAAGAGTATTTTTCTGTTGTCAACCCAATTCTGAATCTCATTCTAACTAACTTTTCTAATACTTTGACCACAACTCCAGACACACAGACTGGTATATAATTCAAAGCCTTACTCTTATCACCTCCCTTATGAATTGGAACAATTTTACCCTCTTTCCACTCTTTTGGAACTTGACCCAGAGAGACTCATGTTGAAGAGATATACAAAAGCTGTTGTTAACTCTCTGGCACATTCCCTCAAGACAAGTAGTGAAATAGCATCAAGTCCCACAGCCTTATTTACATCAAGTCTATTCAGTTCCTCATATACCTCCTGTTCACTTACTAACAGTTTCTCCTCCTCCTCCTCCTTTCCCACTGCTTTCAAGTTCTGCATGATGCCACATTCACAAGAATGAAATACCTTTAGAAATTGCTCACTAAATATCTGAACTATATCCTCCGCAGCGGTTATCATTCCTCCGTTTTCACCAATCAATCCCATCCTCCCATAATCATTCTTTCTTCTACTGGCGACATATCGAAAAAACTCCTTAGGATTCTTTTTGGCCGCTTTAGCTAATTGCTGCTCATACTGCATTTTTGCTACCCTTATCAAGCTAGTCACCTTCCTCGCCTGCTCTTTGTACTTCTCATGCAACTGGTTGTTATAAATACTCATTTTGTGTTTCTTCCATAATACCTTCTTCTTCTTCTTCTTCTTCCAGATTGCATATATTATCTCTTGATTCATCCATTTTACACCCACTCTATTTACCCTCTTGACCCTTGGAATACACTCTGATATTGCCTCCACCAAATAGTTCTTGAGTAGGGCCCAAGCAGCATTGATATCCTTTCCATCCAGTTCTTCTTTCCAATTTATTATCGCAAACTGTTTCCTGTGCTTTTCGTAATTACCAGTCTTATAATTCCACATATATCCCTTTCTAACAGACATCCTCGAATGACTGGTTACCCTGCACGTGATCACCTCATGGTCACTCTCACCAACTGGTGGAAGATTTGACACCTCATTTAAAATAAACATCATCTGATGAGATGATAAAATCCAATACTCTTGATCCTCGTGTACCCTCCGTTACGTGCTGCCTAAGGTAATTATCCTTCAAAAACTCCAAAAATTCATTTTCTTTACCCCCAGATGCAGGCTCTTGCTTCCAGTCTATATTACCATAATTAAAGTAGCCCATAATGATAACTCGTTTCTTGCTAGCTAGCCAATTTGCCTATACATTTCCTTCTCATTACCCTCCATATTACCAGGTCTATAGCAACACCCAACTAAATATTTCATCCTGTTTACTTCCACCTCACACCATACCGCATCAAAACCGTGACCACTATTTGCACCTTGCAATTCCACCTTAGCTGGGCACAACTCATCTGCTACCATTAACAGTACTCCTCCTCCCTTTCTTCCCTGTCTATCTTCACGAAAAATATCATATCCGTTCATCTCTATTCCTGTCAGGATGTCATCATCATCTAACAACGTCTCACTTTTTGGGGTGAACAGACTCGAGCAAAGGAACAATTTCGTTGCCCTTATTTCGAATACTTCTAGCATTAGTGAATAAACATTAGAAATCATTACTGCTTCTACAAGTCCTACGAACGTCACTCCTACAATGTGACTATTCAATACCTTCTCCAGTCACTTCCTCTATATTACCACCAATTCTACAACTTTCCTCACACCTAAACTCTTCCCACCCATCCCAGGCCATCTCAATCTGTGTTTGTCCGCTTACACATTCACCTCTGAATTCAGCACCTGCATGCTTCATAAAGTTTCTCCCCTTCCACCCTGACTCCCCCGGTTTCCCTGTTCGTGTTGTACTTCTACTCTCTCATTTACTTCATTCATAATATTCACCTCCTCATTTGCAAGTGAACAAATACTTCTCCCTACCCGACTTTTTTGCTCTTTCATATCACTTCGCACCACCTCAGATATATTCATTAGAGTCATTACTTCTCCTGCCAGTAACAATCTCTCCAGCAGACTCACACCAAAACCATTTAAATGCAGCCCATCCTCTTTATACAATTCCATCCGTCCCTCAAATTCCTCCCATACATTCACAAAATGCACTCCATTCTCCTCACATAACTGCGCTAACATATCATTCATAATCTTTGCTCGTCCTCCTCAATTCATCACTATCATACCTTGGCAACACACTGACTACCTTTCCTACCACACTGTTATTATTATTATTATTATTATTATTATTATTATTATTATTATTATTATTATTATTATTATTATTATTATTATTTGGCACCTCCAGGGAGTCCAAAGACTCATCGAGGGAGAGTGTGCCAACAACATCGATCTTTTACTCTCCTTAATAATCTCCTTATATCCAATCTGTTATCCAACGGAAGTTTGCAATATAATCTGTTATCTCACATGAATTATACTTACTTCTTCACATTACCACACAAAGTATTTCTATAAAAAATAAAAATTTTAGTTTTGTTTTATATTTTGAGGTTTAACAGAGTTAATGGAAAAATTTCCGAATTTTGCCATCTAGTGGCAGTTTCATGTATATTCATCCGAATAATGTCGAATTGTCGTTTAATGTACGTTTGCGGCTACGTCAAAATTGTAAAGTATATTTATTTACAGTAATGTGTAAAGTTCACTGTGTACTGTCAATACCAGCATTGTAAAGTTAAAGCAGTCATGAAGTAAGTAGCAATTACTGTAAAATTTAAAAAAAAGAAAAAAAAAGCAGAAGATATTCGGTTGATGCTCATATAAATTACCCTTATTCGTTTAAAATAATATTTTATTTCACAGCTTTTATTTTATTTTTTATTAATTCATTTAATTTAATATAATTTTTCTGCGTTCGTTTGTGGATTCGTACTGTAACGAAAATATTATGCATTCCATCTTTTTTGTGTGGTTTCGAGGGACTCTATGATTTTCCACTCTTGTTCGTAAGCTAAGAATAAAACTTCACGTTGCAGTAGTCATGTGGACAGGATAAGAAGCAGCACGATTATGGATTATATGTAGGAGCATGACTTCATTTTTTTAAACATAACTCTAAAGCAAATTATTAAAATACATTTCCAACGAGATTTCCTAAAAGACTTCCCATAAATGCAGACGCATGTGTGGTTTACAAGTTTCCTAACAAGAATACTATGACAAGTTATCATCGTAAGCCACTATAATGGGAAACAAAATCTATGAAAAATTGCGTTTTTTTTTAAATTAATTTTAATTTTAAATATTTACCATTACTTGCTGTATCATTTATTTGTTTTTGTTTATTATCTAATAATTATAATGATATGTATATAAGTTGATTAAATGTCCTTGTCGATTATATTGTATTTATTTGTTAATTAATTTCTCGTTATCTCTAATAATTTTTGAAGCGTTTCTACGCTGAGGTTCCAAGGCCTTGCAATTGTCATGTGTCTGCGTGTCTGGTGACTGCGTCGTATATTCGTTGGTTCATAGGATTTTCGAAACATTATTTAAAATCTTTAACTCAGCAAAAAACTGTTTTATCTTTATATCCAAAATTATATATTTTATCAGGAAGAGCAAATTTTATCACCATATCATTGAAGCAAAATAGTTATGGATAATAATAATATTATTATTATTATTATTACGTGACACACACACACACACACACACACACACACACACACACACACACACACTTGATATACACGGTATATATATATATGTATGACGATTCATTGGCTCGGTTGAAATACATATTGTAAAATAGAGTTGAATGACTTAAACTGAGAGTTAGCTATAAAAAAAAAAAAAATGTACAAAATATAGTGTGATTGTGATATTCCTTATTTTGGCCAGACGGACAAATCTATTGAATTACGTATGGAGGGACATTGCTTACAAGAGACAGCGAGCCAGTGCCTTATCAAGCCATATCCTTATCTCTGCTGATGCTAATGATGAAAACCCAAGTCATAGCGTCCGCTGGGACAGATCTACTAACATCTTTCGTTGTCATGATGAATTGGAGAGAAAAATCGTAGAATCTGGGGAAATCATCCTCAACCCTGAACATCTAAATAATAACTTGAGCTACAACCTCTCAGATAGTCATTCAGCTGTAATCATGTACTAGCGTTCACGTGATGCTGCAAGCACGCACTCTCCCAACAGTGCAACAAACGAAAGAGCAGCTTTAAATACAACTACAATGTTTTCATGCTAATTATGTATAGAGACTCTCTATGTTGTTCATAGTTTTTTTAACCTCCAGTGTTTAGTGTGTTTTCTTTTCTTTTATAATGTCACCTGATGAAGGCTGTTATAAGCCGAAGCTAGTCGTGTTGTACTATTACCCCCCCCCCCCTTTTTTTTTACCTAACTCTTGGTTTAACTCTATTTTACCTTTTACCATATATATATATATATATATATATATATATATATATATATATATATATATATATATATATATATATATATATATATATTCTTTATATTTCATTTACACTGATTTTGATTGCTATTAATTGATATCTTTATTGTGAAGCGCATAGCCACTAGGCTATGCACTTCGCAACCATATGCCTGGGGTAGGAGTGTCCTAGGTTGGATTCCGTCGACGACGTGAGGGGCTTAAAGATCTTCCTCAGCCATACCAAGTTAGCCGGTCTTGGGCGTAGACAGCAGGGTTTTTTCCGCCAGTTTATCTGCGGTGTTTCATCCCGCAAGCTGAATTGTCAGCTATGCCTGTCCCGAGCCCGGATAAAAATAGGGGGATTGAGGTGGTGCCGTACCTCCTCGTAAAAGGGGCTCACAGCCGTTGAATCACCATACGAAATGAAATGAATGAATTGCTCTGCAGAAATTTAAAATTTCCGCCTCTGGAAAATGCGCTCACATTCAAACCAGGGGTAGTCCAGAATGGGGATACTAGTTTGAGATTATTGTTTCACCTCTCAATATTAATGCAGTATATTCTGCATTGCACACAGTAAATGTTAATTCAGTGCTGGAAACGTAATACCATTCAATTCGTTAGTCGATGCTTTGTCGTCGTCTTCAGTTGACGTGGCACTCTTGTTCGAGCAATCGAAATTTTTCGATCGTTTCAGCAGTCAAAACGGTTATTATTATTATTACATATTTTCATAGTTTCCACAAACATTCAGCTTTGAAATAATGTTGGATCTAATATTCACTTTGCGTATGTAATTTTACATCGCCGAAATGAGACCGTATGGCTCTTTCTTTTAGTAATAGACATTTCTGCTGATCCCAGAGATAGTCCAACATCAGGGCAACTCTTTTCAAAGGTGGAGAAAGCTACACGCACATTGAAGCCTTTCGGAAATCATTAATGCCAGGAATTGCGCTTCGTTCTGAGTGGTTCTTTATTATCAGATCGACTGTCGCGGTATCGCAGTGCTTGTGTTCAAGTAACCCTTATTATTATTATTAAGTAATAGATTTATTTATTAATAAATTGGTTACTAATTAGGAAAAAAATAATTTTTTTAAAAATTATTTTGTATATTCAGCACCCCCACTTAAAGCTTCACGCCGCCACTGCTTAATAATGGTCACAAAGTGCAAGAGTAGCGATGTTGGCAATTCGGATATGCCAAAGAAAAGTGCTTTCTTTTAAGTGAAAAAGATGAAAGTTCTCGACTTTATAAAATAATAAATAAATCATTAAAAAAAAAAAAAAACGTGTGCTGAGATTGCTAAGATTTCATTCACATTCAGATAACTTTATTACAGTATGTTGTTATAATTATTATATTTTATTATTAGTTATTGTTGTTAATTTTTTACTGTATCTAATTTATAAATTAAATTTTATCAGAGGTATTGATGTATAGGAAAAATATAGTATCCCCTCTCTCCAAAAAGAAACCGAAATTGTGATGGAAAATAAAACACAGACCAATTATAATCATTCAAATCATTTATTCAATCAATATACTCTCCCTCAGCTTCGATACAGCGTTTGGCACGGTCAATTAATTCGTTAAATGAGTTTTTATATCGGTTTTTGGGATACTGTGTTGAGGGTCGTGAGTACTGCCGCTTGAACGTTTTCAGTGGTGTCGTATCGGTTTCCTTTCCGCGGAGTATCTTGGAACGTTTCTCCCGCTGATAAGGGGGGGGGGACTATTGTACCATTATTATTTACTACCCCTTACGAAGTCTAACTCAGCTGAAGAATGAGTAATTTACTAAAACAGCAGAAAATTATTAATAGCAGATGATACTGTGAGTTCTTACACTGTGACTTAAGCAAATGCTGTTGAGTGGTAAAGATAGCTGTAGTTAAGAAAATTCTTGCAGATTATGAATAAAGTGCATTACCTTGTTTTGTTGTTGTTTATTAATTTTTGTGTTTGACTTTTATTAGGTTTATTCAAAGCTCTTTTAGAGAGAACTTAAAGGCTGCATAACTTACGAAATGTTGAAGAATAAAGGGCTAGTAAAGAGGCAGAAGAATAGACGTGTAGCGCACTTATCTCCAGTTTCTCATTCTCATCTGTGCAATCCTGCGATCACCACCCAACGTCTTACAAGGAGAGTTGGTATATTTAATCACGGAAAGATCTCCAGCACAATCTTTAGGGAAGAACATTTTCCTACAGCTTCAACAAAAGCACGCACTGAGCAGGATTTAAAAAAAATAATCAGTGCATCTGACAATCCTGTTTGTCCTTGCCTTCGTGAACACTGCAAGTTGGAGATGCCACGTGGGTCGTCGCCACCGATGGAAAAACCTTCTGCATCTAGTTCCGTGTCTTCTGGGAAAAAGAACCTCAAGAGACATTCAGACTCATCTTCTAGTAGCTCGGAGAGTTGTGCGTTGAAGCCAGAAGGCGAAGGCAAATTAACTGAACAATTATCCCAAGAAGTCGTATCAAAACGTCCCAGATGTTCATCTCCGGTAAGAGCTGTGTTAAAACGGTTGCACCAGACAATGAAGCGAAGTTGTGCCACCTTATTTCCAGGCAAAAATCTTTCGGCCGAATTAAGAGAAGAGCTTCATAGGATAAAATGTCATTCTAGAAATCAGCATCTCTCAGCAGCATGTTCGAATAGTTTAACATTATCATCAGATGTTGAGAAATTGTCCGTATTAACAAAAGAGTCCTTGCCTAACTCTCCAAGCTCCATATCAAGCCATAAATACCAAGAAAAACGTTTAAGCCACAGAACAGATGAGCAGATTAGAGAAAGCGAGGTCTTTGTTTTAAATGTATCTTCTTCTTTACCTCCTCCGCCCTCAAAAGAAAGAGTTTTGGATGAAATATTTGGCACCCCTCGAGATAAAACTCGTGATATGGGACTTAAATTAAGCATTCGGGATATTTTGGGTAACGCTTTTCCAACACGCGAAGATACCCAACGTAAAAGACTGCAGAATTTCCAAAAAGACATATGTAGTATGGCAACTGATGTACTTAACGGGGAGATCTTTCGATCATCTTTAAGTAGTCCTGAAGCTCAGGTACTTAATTTAAAACGTCCACACAGTAGCTACAATGATCTGAGTTGCAGCCACCTAGTGCTAGCTGATAGTTCTCCTGATTCTGATGGTATTCCAGCTTGGAGACCAATTTCTGAGCCTTCACCTTTTAAACTACCCAGTGACAGCCCATCGAACTCTTGGCAATATCCTCGTCAGAAGATGTTTTGAGCATGGTGACATCCTATCTGCCTGTACTGTAACTTTGAAGTCGATGTGTCAGTTCGGTTTTGGAAATGAAAATATTAGGTCATCAATGCAGATTTTTAATATTTTTTGTAAATTTGTAATATTTTGCAGAATGTAAATAATTTTATAACAACACTTATTTTGCTTTAGATTATAAATTAATATAATGTATTTTGAAATTCTGAAGTTTTTTCCTCTCTCTCTCTCTCTCTCTCTCTGGAATGAGAGATAAAAATAATTATAAATCTATAACATATCATCCCTAGAGGAAATAGGAGGAACTACCTTAACTCTTTGAAAATAGTTTGTCAGCGTTCTCTACGCTTTGATGATCGTTGACACCTGACTTTGAGGTGAACAATGAATCAAGACTTTCAGGAGAGAGATTATAGTAGACAACTGCAACCAAAACGTGGTCCTCAATTTTAACAGGTACATGTTTTGTCTGAAATAGAATGAGGTCTGTGTTTTATTTTATTTATTTATTTGGTTATCTATTTTTTTGAACTGCGAGGGTTAAAACAAAGTTTCCAGGAGTGAAAAACTTTGTGTGTGTGTGTGTGTGTGTGTGTGTAGCAAGGATGGGTTTCGCTGAGTTACAAAGTATTCGAACCCAAGATTTTTAAGCGAAAATCATCGAACAGGCGAAGCGAACAGAAGAACACGCAATATACAGACATACCAGACAACGCAGTTGCAATATACCGTCCTATTATAGTAATCAAGTGTTCTTTTAGAGAAACTTGTGCCATAGTTACATTACTTATTTACACGAAAACACAAACCATAGATAAAACTGTGTATTTGTTTAGCAGACCAGATATTTCGGTTTGAGACTTACAGACAGAGTCGGCTTAACGCAGTAAACAGGCGATGCGTCGCATGGGGGCGCTGAAGTGAGTAGAAAATATAAAATATAACCACATTTTAATATGAGTGTTTATTAAATGTGGATATGCACAAAATATATTTTAATAAATACTGCGACTTTTAATAACATTTAGCAAAACCTATTGCTACTGCAAATTATTTGGCCAAAATTCAGATTCGAAAAAAAAAAAAAAACCGTTCATTATTTAGATAAAAATATTAAAAATGAATTAAAGATATTTAATTTCAAATCAAACTGTTCGGTCTATTGTTCAGATGATAACTGATGACAAAATATTTTTCAATAATACTAGACTGCACCTCTGACATAAATTATACTGAACAAATGACAATTATTGCCAGATTTGTTCATAAAAAAAAGCCTTTTTGTTCTCGTACAGGGAGTAGGCGAGGCAATGAAAGAAATATAATTACTGTGGAAGGACATTTTTTTGGGGGGGGGGGTATTCCCAGTAGTTTTTGATTCAATGGGAAAAAGTTTATCCACATACCTCTTAGATAAATTAAAAGATTTAAATTTAGATATTAGTCCGCGCGGTTATCCTAGTGGATGTGCGCTTGCAACCATATGCCTGGGGAAGGAGTGTCCTAGGTTCGATTCCCGTCGACGACGTGAGGAGCTTAAGGATCTTCCTCAGCCATAGCCAAGTTAGCCAGTCTTGGGTGTGGAGAGTAGGGTTTTTTCCGCCAGTTTATCCTGGGATTTTCATCCCGCAAAACTGGCCTCGAGAACTCAACACTACAGACATAGGATACACCGAAGCGTAGGACTGACCACCTTATCCTGTGAACGTCCGAGGTCCGATGATTATTAAACCCTCAAAAAGAGAGACACGAAAATGAGAGATGAGATGAATTTAGATATTAAAAATTTGCTGGGACAAGGATACGATAACGGGGAGAACATGCCAGAAAAACACAGCTGCGTTCAGACAGATGTCGAATATTAACCGTCGAGCACTCTTTGTCCCTTGCGCAGTGCACACGTTAAATTTGGTGATCGCTGATGCTGCTGAAGTTAATACTGAAACTGAGGAGTTTAGCACTATATAAGAAATTTATAATTTCTTTAGTGCTTTGACTAAACGATGCAATGTACTGATGAAAAGTACACCAAAATTGCACTTAAAACATTATCAGATATTAGATGGGAAGCAAGGAGTGGCGCTCTTCGTTCGCTTAGATATAATATTGGAGAAGTTTTAGATTCACATGGCATATTCCGGTAATTGGACCACATTTTTTTAAAATAAGCTATATAAAAGACAATGAATTAATAATTGTCATTGTCAATAATAAGAATCATTGAAAATGTCAACTGTGTTGTGAATGGAGAACCTGTGGAACAAGTAAAACATTTCAGCTACTTAGGCACAATTTTTACTGAAGATGGTAAACTAAATATAGAAATAGACAACAGAATCAGCAGAGCTGGTATCGTGGGAAGTCAATTGAATAAATTCATATGGAATAAGAAAGAAATTAGTCGGAACACTAAATTAGCTGTATACAAGACTGTGTTCAAACCAATTTTAACTTATGGATCTGAGAGCTGGGTCAGAAGTAAAACACTTGTCCAAAGACTAGACACCGCAGATATGAGAGTCCTGAGAAAGATTAGAGGCGTGAACAGATGGCATCAATGGCAATATCATATTAAAAATGAGGATATTAGGAAAGAACTTGACATTGTCAGCATCCAGGAATGCGTTAGCAGAGCTAATCTCAGATGGTATAGTCACTTAAATAGAATGGGAGAGGAAAGATTAGCAAAACAAGTGTTCTCTGCCAGGTTGGCAGGAAAACGACCCAGAGGAAGACCAAGATATAGGTGGATTGATACGGTACAAAGTGCCTTAGACGATAGAAATATAAGATCTGATAATGTTGGAGTCTTGACAAGTAACAGACTGATTTGGAGGAAAATTGTAGATAGGAAGTTAGTAATGATGTAATTTTTTCATGTAGTACTGTCATATCCTGTACACCCCTTGAGGGTACATGGCAGGAATTTGATGATGATGATGATGATGATGATGATGAATTAATAAAAGAACAAAAAGAAGAATTGGCTATGGGCTCTTCCCTCTCTCCGGCTTTAGCTAACCTATTTATGGAAAACTTTGAAAATAATGCTTTAAACAATTATCATAAAAAACCAAAAATATGGCTACGCTATGTAGACGATATTTTCATCATATGGCCAGGAACAACGGATGAACTCATTGCTTTCAAAGATTACCTTAATAATTTGCATAATAATATAAAATTTACTTTAGAACAAGAACAACTTAGGAAACTGCCATTTCTAGACATTCTCTTAGAAGTCAATGAAAAGCATAATAAACTTTCTTTTTCAATATATAGAAAACCCACCAACACAGGAAGATTTCTTAATGCGGTCTCACACCACCACCCTTCGCAAAGAATAGGTCTAATAAAAACCTTAAGGGACAGAGCGTATAACATTTCCGGCACAGAAAAACACAGAAATGAAGAATTAGAATATCTAACGCAGATCTTTCAAAAGAATGGTTATGAAACCAAGACTATCAAAATCATCCTCCACACACCTCCTACAAGCATCTCTCAGAAACAAGATTTCAAAAACGCTATCACTCTTCCATATATCAAAAATGTTACAGACAAGATAGCTAAATTACTTAACAAATATAACATCAAAGTAGCCTTTCTGCCGCTGGAAAAAATTTCGAGATTTCTACATCCCCCGAAACTTCCTCGTTATCCTTTAAAAAAACCAGGTGTTTACAAAATTTATTGTTCTTGCGGTATCTGCTACGTAGGACAGAGAGGAAGAACTGGGGAAATTCGCATGAACGAACACCAAAAGGATGTGCAAAACAGAAGAGAACACAAATCAGGTCTAGCTTTCCATACCACTTCCACCGGCCACAATGTACTCTGGCAGAAAACAAATATGTCGTACATAGAAAAAACTGTTACATAAGGAAATTTAAAGAAGCTGTAAACATGCTTAAAATACCAACAAAATGCAATAAAAATCAAGGATTAATTCTCCACCAAGTTTGCTCAGCTTTGATAAACAATATACCTCAATCAGACCTCGGACATTATGAACGTGAACAACAGAACGTGGCATCATCCAACATTGTTTAAACTGAGCATTGCTTTGAATCTGCATTCTGATTTTTAATTTTATGAATAGTCAGACGGCTACAACTGTATAGTATGAACTATTACTAATAATTTCTCTTTTCTTTGTGTTTTAAACTTTAAGTTACCTTTTATCCCTGAAGATGTAAGTCAAACGACTTACGAAACTCGTCGGGTCTTTTATTAATTCATTGTGTTTTATATAGCTTATTAAAAAAATGTGGGCCAATTACCGGAATATGCCATGTGAACTTTTAAACCACAGAAACCTCCACTTACAAAGTTTTAGATTCTTTTGTGGAAATATTCCACAATATAAATAGATAATATTCAAATTGACAATAATGCAAATTATGAAGCAAAAACATTAGCTTGGAAAATTAAAGATTATGGATTTTTGTGTTCACTTATAATCTGGTATGAAATTTTGTGTAGGATCAATGTAGTGAGAAAAATGCTTCAGAATCCAAACAGAAATTTAAGTGAATATGTAAACGCGTTAAATAATGTAATCGACTTTATTAAAGAATTTAGACAGGATGAAAAGTTTAATGTTATACTTGAATCAGCAAAAGAGTTAGCATTAGATTTAGAAATTTCTTTTGAGTTCAAAAGTAGACTATCACGCAGACGTAAGAAAAGATTGTTCTATAAATTATAGATGCCAAGAAATTCTATTCTTGGTTTAATCCTTTATCCAAGTGTTATAGATGCCAAGAAATTCTATTCTTGGTTTAATCCTTTATCCAAGTGTACCTGAAGTATTTCAGGACTGGGCAACTCGTATATAGAAGCTAATGACTTCACATCACTTTCCTTAGTATCCCATAATGCAAAACACATATTCTTATTGACATGTATAACACTATGCATTACTTCAACCTTGGTATCAACTCGGGGTCTGGCTCCCACTGATGAGACCTCATTAAAGGTCGAAATCGGTCTAGGTAGTGACCCTTTAATATGAAAAAATTAAAATCATTTATTTTTTTTATATATTTCTTCTTTCATTAAAAATTAAATGATTCTTGTCATTGTGCAAATTTTCTAGTTTGTACAACTCTAGTTATAATAGCTCATAGCCAGTAATCGGCAACTTATGTATCTGTAATCCTAGTCCATGGCATTTTTGTATGTTTCGCTTTATTGTTAATACCTGTATCTTTCAAAGAACACTTTACATAAAAATATATGTGTTTTGATTTTTTTTAAACTTTAAATTTTAACTATATTAAAATAAGAATAATAATAATAAAAAAAACAGTAAGAGGCACTCAACTTAAAATTGCAGCGGGTCGGCAGAACCCCTAGAGCCGACACTGCTTACAGTCCATCTTCGGTGGCAGTAACAGTTGATTACAAGATAGAATGCAAACAATGATTTGATTTGAAACAAAAAAATCGCGTGATGCTATGCTTACAACAGCGTAATATTATAACTGAGGAAGCTACGTTTTTTCAGTTATAATATGCATTTTACATCTCTTTCAATTTCAATTTCAATCGAAAAGACCACAATATTTGGCCTCAAACGCGCCTGCTACATCGTTGGGGTACAAATTTGAGTGTTTGTTTAAAGAGAGTGCTGAGAATTTGCTTCACTTAATTCTAACTAAACCTATTTACTGCCAGAACTTGAATCTGAACGATTGCCTATCTGAAATATGGGAAAGTCTTATTAGAATAACACATTGTTATTATTATTATTATTATTATTATTTTTACAGTTATGATTAGCCTATGTTTCCTCAGTTATAACATTACTCTGTTGTAAGTATAACATCACGCGGTTTTTTTATGTTTCAAATTAATTAATTGTTTGCGTTCTGCCTTGTAATCAAATGTTACTGCCACAGAAGATGGTCTATAAGTTTCAGACCGAAACACTTAGCTAGCTGAACAAATAAACAGTTTCACCTATACCTTGTGTTTCCGTGTTAATAAGTAAAGTAATCAAGTGTATAAAAAGCAAAGTTGCTTAGTTGTGACAAGCAAACCACGAATGGAAAGATAGGATGAACTGGATAGATATTATTATTTATATGGGCACTCCATGGAGTCAAAAGATTCATCGTGGGTCACTTGCGATGAATCTTTTTTCATTATCATACATCTTAAACTAATTCACTGTTGGGTCGCTCACAGCCACCTGTAGCAACCCATTCCACTCATTCTGCTCTCCATCAAAGAACCTAGTCTGGATACCCTTACTAACCACGCTCTTAGTCAGCTTCCAATTGTGAGCCCTTGTTTTCGCCCCACTCCCCGTGAACTGAAAAATTTCTCCTGTGTCAATCTTATAGTGTCCCTTTAGTAACTTACAAATTTTGATTTTGAAGCGAATTTATATAATTGATATGTAAGGATAAGGAAGACATTTTACTTTTTTATAAGGCCTTGATAATACCACATCCGGATTGCTGCGAGCATATGTTTTCCAGGTTCAAAGGGGATAAAGAAGCTGTGGAAAGGGTACAAGAAGAGTCACAAAAATTATATCGGGATTATGGGATTTAGATTATGGGGACAGATTGCGAGTATGTGGATTGCAGAGTCTGGTTAACAAGAGAAAGAGGAGTGATATGATAGAGGTCTATAAACTTCTGAATGAGTGTTATAGATATCGTCTGATGAAATTTTCGTTATATGGAAGATAGGGGAGAGAACACGGGGAATCCATGGAACTTAAGTTTGTTTGCAGTCAAAAAAGGGGTGAGAACTAGGTTTTTTTCTCACTGAGCAGTAAGTGAATGGAATAGTTTGCCTTTAGAAGTAGCTAGTGCATCTAATGTGAATGAATTTAAGGAAAGATATGACAGCTTATTTCAGTGATGTATAGCCTCCCTCAATGAGTCCCTGATTCCACAGAGGTCTTAAACGATAATTTATTTTATTTTATTTTTATAATTGTTCTTTCAAATATTTACATATGTACAATGATCACCTATTCAGTATATTATTTTAGAAGGTTCAGTACTTTGTGCTACATATAATGAGATTTAAATAGCAATGATGATAACATACTTTTTTTTAATAAAATCACAGTAATAATTTACAATTATTTTGTTCAGAGTTACATAAGTTGTATAATATTACATGTTGTAGTTTACTATTTTTTTTTCAAGTTTGAAACGGTGTGATTATACAACAGTATTTATACATATGCAATCAAAATATTATATTTCCTAATTCTCATAAACATACAGTGTAAATTCATGATTTACATTTTTTTTATTACATTGCATACATTTGTTACAGTTATTACATACATTACATACATTTGTTACAGTTATTACATACATTACATACATTTGATTACATATGACATTACTTACATTTGTTTACATATGATACTTACATTACATTCATTTGTTTACATATAATACATACATTACATACATTGGTTTACATGTGATACGTACATTACATACATTTGGTTACATATGATACATCTTGGATGAGAAGTAGTCTCTTTGCTTTCATCCTAGAAGCTTATATGTAAGCTTATCTGAGGATGACAGCAGCTGGTTATTATTTATTGTTTTTTTTTGCTGTGTTGGGAAGCTACGAAATCTATGATTGATAAATTCGTGCGCACGCACGCACGCATTTGTTTACATATGATACTTACATTACATACATTTGTTTAAATATAATACATACATTACATATATTGGTTTACATGTGATACATACATTACGTACGTATCACATGTAAACGCACGCATGTACGCACCCCACCCCCCACACACAAACTAACTAACTTGAAATGTATTGATGCGTCGCTGAACTGGAAGTCTGAACGAATATATTGTGTTTCATTAAGTTTGTATGGTATTTTGGTTGTGTGTTTCTTGTTCATAGTATGTCCTTAGAGCTCTTTTTATGCTATTGTAGTTTGTAAGGTTTCTGTATTTAAAAGGTAATTTGTTTATCATGTCTGGGATGTAGAAGTTTCGTGTGGCCTTACGGTAGTGATTATTATATTTACATGTGATATAATTAGTTGTCTGAGGTCTTGTTGTGCGATATGTGTTTCTGACTGTCCTGTAGTTGGCATCGAACTAATGTTTTAGCAAAGCTGCATAGTGGCATAAGTGTTTTGCCGTCAGTATTTTGTGTTCTGACATTTCAGTGTATATAAAGTCATCATTGTCTCTTTGTTCTCAAAAGATCAGTTTTATGATTTGGTAGTGTAAGGAGATTAATCTATTTAGTTTGTAGGGGGTGCACCGCAAGCATACGTTGTTATAGCGTATCTTAGTATATTTTGGCATAATGCTTTGTATATTAGTGTTTTTAGGCTTGTGGGAACAATGTCTTTTAACCTGTAGAGTGTGCCACTTATTGTTCGGAGTTTGTTGTGTAGATGATTTATGTGACTATTCCAGTTCATATCTGCATCGAAGTAAATTCAAAGATATTGTATTGTTTCAATCTGAGTGATTATAGTGGTTTTGCTGTTCTGTGTGTTTTTTATGTTGGAGAGTGGATGTTGGATGGTTATATATTTATTATAAACTGGTCGAGTCAGTGGATTTCTGGATATCATTAATTTTGTCTTATCTGAGTTTAGGTGTATGGAGTTTTTTGTGAGCCACTCTCTGATCAGATTTATGTCATCTTGCATATTTTTTTGGGCTATGTTTGTGTTATTATGGATGAATATTATCGCTGTATCGTCTGCGTATTGGAATATCTTACCTTTGTGGGGTAGCTGATTAATATCGTGCGTGTAAATGTTGAATGGAGTTGGGGAGAGTACAGCTCCCTATTGCACTCCACAGATTATTGGTAGCTCTCTACTTCGGTTTGACCCGATACGTGTGATATGCTTTCTATTTTGGAGGTAGTTTTTAAACCACCTGTGAAGAGGCCCGTCTAGTCCAACATGCCTCAGCTTTTCTAACAAGGTTTGATGTGTGAGTGTATCAAATGCTTTAGTTAGATCAGTAAAGACTATCATGGCAATTTTGTTTTTGTCTAAGGCGGTAGTAATTATGTCTGTAAAGTCTTCCAAGAGAAATGTTGTTCCCTTATTTTTCTGAAAACCATATTGTGTTTTGGGGATAATATGAAAGGCCTCTGTATATGCTGTGAGTTTCTTCAGTACGATCCGCTCCATAATTCGATTGATAATTGGTAATGTTGCTATGGGTCTGTAATTGCTGATTAAATTTCTTTTTCCATGTTTGTATATGTGTGTGATTATGGCGGTCTTTAGCATACTTGGTATCTGTCCTGTTTTAAATATTTTGTTTATTAATTTTAGTAGAATAGGACCTAAGCTAGTTGCATGTTGCTTGATATCCTTAGGTCTTATACCATCAATTCCTGGGCCTTTGTTTGGTTTGATTTGATGTATTGCAGAGAGAAGTTCTGCTTCTTTTATCGTTGGGAACCATAATGTTTGCTTTGATTGTGGTCCAAGTGGAGGATCACGTTTTGTGATTGGGAGAATATTTCTGTGCAGTTCTTGGATGGAGTCTGCAAAGTATTGTTTAAAGTCATTTGCTAGTTGTTGGATAGGTTTTGCGTCTTTCATGAATACGTATTTCATGGTTTCGGAGGAGATGGTGTTGGGAGCACAATCTAGCATCTTGTCGATCAGGTGCCAGGTTTGTTTCATGTTGTTTTGTGCACAGGTTAATTTGTCTCTGTAGTAGTTTCTTTTTGCATTTCTTATTTCTGTTGTAAGGCGATTCCTTGTTATCCTATATTCAGTTTTTAAAGTTGTGTTATTTGGATATCGCTCTAATTCTTTCCATAGAGCGTCCTTTCTGTGTATTTCTAGGATTACATTTTGTGTTATCCAAGGATTTTCGGTTGTTTTTGAGCGAATTCTGACTTTCTTTGCAGCTTTCTTATATATTTCCTCCAGTGTGAGTCTAATGTTGTTGTATAAGATATCAGCTGAATCTGATGCCATGTGTTCCGAGTTGGTTTTTCTTATTTCGTGGTTGACTACTTCTTCGTCTATTATTGTTTATTTTGTGTTGCTTTTCTTCTGTGGGGCGTTGCATGAATATTGTCTTAATGTGCAGGTTTAGAGCCGTGAAGTAATGATCTGCTACTTTGCACTTTATGACTGATGCAGTGTAACTGTTTGGTGGTGCTCGGACATTTGTGTGATCTAGGCAGGAAGCAGTGATAGTATTTCCGAATATTTCTTCTCTAGTACATGACGTTATTGTTGGTATTAGATTATACATGGATAGCGTGTCTAGGTATTGTACAGTGTTATTCTGGTTTTCGTTTGCAATATTTATGATTATGTCGCCAATTATCATTCGGTTGAGCATATTTCTTAGCGTGAAAGCCAGCAATTGAATTCGTGCAAGAATTTTATCATGTTTAAGTTTGGTGGCCTGTTAATAGCATTTAGTATTATGGGATGCTGTCTATTTGTTGAATTAGTGATTTCGAGGCAAAGGGTTTCAGCATGCTCAAATTGATAGGCAGTTTCTTTTGCTATTAATTTATGTTAGATAAATATTAATATTCCACTCCCTCTTTTTGTTTTGCGGCATAATCTATGTTGTTAGAAGCCTGGAATTTGGAAAGCAGTCGCTTCGTCTGCTTTCCAAATTCCAATTTCAATAATAATAATAATAATAATAATAATAATAATAATAATAATAATAATAATAATAATAATAATAATAATAATAATAATAATAATAATAATAATAATTATTATTATTATTATTATTATTATTATTATTATTATTATTATTATTATTATTATTATTATTATTATTATTATTATTATTATTATTATATCTTTGATGCCATCATCTATGATTCTGCACAAAAAAAAACTTGGATATGAAATTCCTAAATGTAATATTAAAATTTCCTGTCTATCGTATATGGATGTTTGAAGTTATATGGAAAATCGATCCCAAATAGCCTCTTTACTGAACACAGTTCGTATTATCAGTCAGGACATCAGATTGGAATTTGATTTAGATGAATGCGCAATTTTATCTATGACAGTAGCAATTTTAATTTTGATCAAGAGAAATATATAAAAGCAATTCAGCTGACGAACACTATAAATACCTAGGAATATTAGAAGCCAGTGACATTCTCCACTCGAACATTAAACAACAGGCAGAAGCAGAATATATCAAAAGAGTTAGAGATATTCTGAAAACAAAATTAAATGGATTAGCAACAATTAGAGCACAAAATTAAATAGATTAATCAGTTAGAGCAATGAATTCTTGGGCTATACCAGTGATCCAGTACACAGCTGGCATAATAGATTGGACAAAAGAAGATCTGGAGAAATTAGACCGCAAAACTAGAAAACTAACGACTATGCATCATGCATTACATCCACGAAGTGATGATGACTCGCTGTACTTACCAAGGAGAACAGATGGACGGGACCTGCTGCATGTGAGACAGACTGTGGAAGAAGAAATTAGCTTAAAAAGTTACATCAACAATAGCTCTGAGCATATGTTTCAAGCAGTTACACAAGAGAGTCTTCTGAAAGCAACAGGAAACAAATGCGATTACAAAAAAGAACAGCAAAATAACCGATATGTGCGCTGGAAAAATAAACCTTTGCATGGCCAATTTCTTAGAGATACTGAAGACAAAATTGACGTGGCATTAGCTATAATATGGATAGAGCAGAGGTTTACAGGTGTAAGCGAATCTTCTATTTAATTAATGGACAGAAATACAGAAATATCATATAGATCTAATACTTCTGCAAGAAACAAATATCAACTCCTCTTCCAATTTATCTAGAAAATGGGGGCAGTGACCGTATGTCCTACATCACTCTGCAATCTGACATGGAGCTGGGGTGGTTAGGTGTCCATCATCGATCTCCCTACAACTGAAAATGATTACAGACATACCAAGATACGCCTTGTATGCTCACATAAAAGCACTCAACCATAATATCCTGCATGTGTTCAATATCTGCATACAACACAATGCTCTGGTTTCACAAATCTTGGACTTCATTTAAAATCATTTTTCCAGTATTGGCCAAGAACATATCGCAATAGCTAGAGACTTGAACTCTTGACCAAGAAAAAGCCAGACTTCAATGTGCTGAACATCGAAGCTCAATAATAAAGAAATTGCATTATCATCATCATCAAATTCCTGCCATGTACCCTCAAGGAGTGTACAGGATATGACAGTACTACATGAAAAAATTGCATCATTACTAACTTCCTATCTACAATTTTCCTCCAAATCAGTCTGTTACTTGTCAAGACTCCCAACATTATCAGATCTTATATTTCTATCGTCTAAGGCACTTTGTACCGTATCAATCCACCTATATCTTGGTCATCCTCTGGGTCGTTTTCCTGCCAACCTGGCAGAGAACACTTGTTTTGCTAATCTTTCCTCTCCCATTCTATTTAAGTGACCATACCACCTGAGATTAGCTCTGCTAACGCATTCCTAGGTGCTGACAATGTCAAGTTCTTTCCTAATATCCTCATTTTTAATATGATATTGCCATTGATGCCATCTGTTCACGCCTCTAATCTTTCTCAGGACTCTCATATCTGCGGTCTCTAGTCTTTGGTCAAGTGTTTTACTTCTGAGCCAGCTCTCAGATCCATAAGTTAAAACTGGTTTGAACACTGTCTTGTATACAGCTAATTTAGTGTTCCGACTAATTTCTCTCTTATTCCATATAAATTTATTCAATTGACTTCTCACCATACCAGAAATAGACAACAGAACCAGCTTTGCTGATTCTGTTGTCTATTTCTATATTTAATTTACCATCTTCAGTAAAAATTGTGCCTAAGTAGCTGAAATTTTTTACTTGTTCCACAGGCTCTCCATCACAACACAGTTGACATTTTCAATGATTCTGCCTATTTTCATTGTCTTTGTCTTTTTATTGCTGACCTTCATACCATATCTATTACAACAGCTATTCAATTTAGTCAGAGAATCTTGCAGACTTGTAGCGGATTTATTTAGAAGTATAACATCATCCGCATAAAGCAAAGAGCTGACATTAACATCTCCAATTTTAATATCAGGTTTAATACCACTTTCCTTCATAATGTGATCCATATAGATAATGAATAACAGAGGGGATAATGTACATCCTTGTCTGACACCAGATTTAACATTAAACCATCTTCCTGTACTTCCTTGAATTCTAACTGCTGACTTACAACTCAAATAAAGACTAAGTATTGCTTGATAGAATGCCCCATTGACACCATATAACTGCAGCGTATTGAATAGCTTCTCTCTTGGCACTTTGTCATATGCCTTTTCCAAATCGACAAAACTTAAATACAGATCTTTGTTATATTCCCATGCTTTCTCGACTCTTTGTCGTAAAGTGAAGATCTGATCCTGACAGCCTCTATTTGGCCTGAATCCAGCTTGTTCTTCACCAAGCTTTTCTTCCACAATTCTTCTCAACCGTTTCTCAAGTATACTTGCATAGATCTTGCCAGGAACACTCAGTATGGAAATACCTCTCTAATTCTCACATTCAGTTTAATTTCCCTTTTTATATAGGTACTATGAGAGCTCTACTCCAATCATCAGGAATTCGTCCTTCTGTCCAGGCTTTCTGAACTATGCAGTGCAGCCACTGTAAGACTTTTATACCACCATACTTCAGCATTTCTGGTCGAATATCATCTACTCCTGCTGCGTTTCCACATTTCAAGCCTTTGATGGCTTTTTCTACTTCAAGTATGGATATGTATTCTATTCCTGAATGCATGCCTAGTCAGTGTTTTTCATCACTGCTTGTTTCATTTAGCAGTTTTTCAAAGTAATTACTCCATACTTCAAGGATATCATTTTCTCCTGTTTTCATGTCACCTTTATCATCTCTAACTCCTTTTACAGCACTCTTTCCTCCATTCCTAAGCTTCTTCAACAACCTCCAAAATATTTTGCCACCTTCTTGATATTTATTTTCTATATTCTTGCCAAAGTCCTCCCATGACTTTTGTTTAGCTAGTTTTACACACTGTTTAGCTTTCTTACATTTGTCTCTGAATTCTGTAAGAGTAAAAGCTGACTTATTTGCCAGGAACTTTTGATATGCTTTCTTCTTTTCCTTCACTGCCTCTTTAACTTCCTGTGTCCACCAGGGAGTTCTGATTTTTTTATCCTTACAAATAACCTCACCACTCTCTCTGGCAGAATCAATCAATGTTTTCTTCAGAGTTTGCCACTGAATCTCCAAGGTTTGATACCTGTTCTCAAACTCTTTCATTTTCTTTTCAATAATCTTTGTGTATTTTAGTCTACAGTTCACATCTGAGAGCTGCTCAACTTTTATTCGCTTTAAAACTTTCTTACATGTTATTCTTTTCAATATGAAATTCAATTTTATCCTGCTCAAGACGAAATAGTGATCACTTCCAATTAAAGAAATTGCGAACAGTGGTAAACGATAATGAGCTCATTGACGTCTTTTGACATCAACATCCAGATAAGAGGTCGGCAATCACAGTAACTAATAGGCCTCTTTACCGAAGAGGACTGGACACTGTTCCTCTAGTTAGAAACGTCTGACACATTCTTTCCTACATCTCCAATCATTGCTTCATCAAGATGCAACTTTCATTATCTTTGGAAGCATCCAAATCAGGGAGTGCCGATTGGATCTTTAACAATACCCTCATGAAAGATTCAGATTGTAATAAATATTCAGGCTTTAATAACTATCCTCACTCTCTCGAAAGCGAATACAGAACCAATGAAAACATGGTGGCCGCACCTAAAATCACAAATAAAATCTTCTATGTAGATCTACAGTCACTAGAAAAAATCAACAGAGGAACTCTAGCATCCGACAATTCAGAGAACAGCTGCAGTATATCCCAGACGAAAGCCCTGAATATTATTCAGCTCTTCTTCAACCCATGCAAAGACACGGAATTATTTGCAAAGGATTCCTACTTAGCGGCATACACATATAAATCTTTCAGATGCACCCAAGAAAATTTTTTTATCTCTGGAAAAAAAATACCAGGCAGCAAACTGAATCTCCGCAATTACGCTACAAGATGGCAGCGTCACAGAAGATACAAATAAAATCACTTCTGAAATCCTACAATATAAGAATGCACAGCTCTACGGGATTCACGATAAACTAAAGAAACATAAAGACACTCTGCAACAGATCGAAACCACTTAGAAAAGCTAATCACTCTAGATGAACTCAAAACTATATGCCCATCCTTGCCACAGAACAAATCTCCTAGCCTTGATGATTTCACAACAGAGTTTTTTCAAGTTTTCTGGAATAAACTCGGACCACTTTTCCTTAAAACACTGCAAGAAGCCTGCCTCAATGGGCTCCCACCATTCGTTGCGACCTCAGTAGCACGACTGATACCAAAGAAGGTAGGCCATACAGACATCCGAAACTGCCGTCCAAAATCACTAATCAGTACAGATTGCAAATTCATTTCAAAAGTTATTGCAAACCGATTAAAGACAATATTGCCTGAAATTATTGGCCAATATCAAACTTATTCTGTTTCAGGAAGATCAATACATGATTACCCCCATCTATTAAGAGATCTCATTCACATCGCAAACAGCCAAAATGAAAACCTAGCACTCGTCAGCCTTTATCAGGAGAAGACCTTTCGACAGAGTAGAGCATGGGTACCATAAGTCCTAAAGTCATTGGGCTATGGTCTTATCATTATTGAAACAATCCAATTGCTATACATAGATGCATTCTTTGTTTAAAAATCAACACCAGGCTCACCTGCACGTTGCTGTATATTCTCCAAGGATCAAGCAAGGATATCCTCTGTGGTCTCCAAACCAACCAGCATAACAGAACCACATCTAAAAAAAGCCTAAAAGCATATGCTGATGACGTCACCGTAATAATACCTAATGACAAAGAAATTACAGTAACCGATGAAGCACACAGAATACATGCACAAGCCTCAGGGGCCAAATTAAACTCTCCGGAAACCACTGGCTTGTGGTCAGGCAGATGGAAGGCTAGAACTGATTCTCCACTTGAATGTACTGATCAAATGAAGGACAAATACTTAGGCATACACATTAGCAATACTAAAATATCAGTGCAGTCGCGTACTCATTTCGGTTGGGTGTGCTGTCATGTGGGTTATCCAACCCACGCTACAAATTTTACGTCAATTCGACCGTATGCATGGGCGTGTGTCCGCATAAAATTTTCCAGAAGGGGGGGGGGCAAAGCTTGGAGACAAATAATTACATCGATAAAGTTTTATAATTATTGATTTAATTAAATAATTACATCAATAAACAAGGCCTGTATAGCTCAGTGGATGTGGCGGTTGCACACACCACGGCGCTTGACTGCACGAAGAAGACGTCTTTGTTTCGAATCTAGTCGGCGACTAGAGGAAATTTTTCTAAGCCTATTTTCGACCGAATCACGAGTAAGTCGATCTCTCGCAGGGCCGGAAACTCGGGTTTTTCGTCCCATAAACTCAAGAAAATCGACCGTCGCACCCGCACTATTTCAGACATTAAATATATTATGTTAGGGTCCACGAGATGGCGGCACTTTTTGAGCAGTCTCTCTTCACTGCGTGCCGCTTAACTAGTGATAGCCTTGGGCTAGCTATCTCTGATTAGGAACCAGTGGAGATTGAACTGCCCACTGTCTCCAAAAGTTAGATAGGGCTTAAAACCGGCCTCGTCTACTCCCTGTACGGGAATAAACGGCGTTAGCTGATTTTTTTTTTTCCATCAATAAACGTCCTTTAGCTTATTTCTATGTAATTATTTATCGATGTAAACTAAAAATACATTATTTTCATTTTGCATCGATTTTAATGATCTTTAATTCTTGAGGGTGGGGGGAAGGTATTCAGAATTAATCGGTTTTAGCAATTTCATATAAAAAAATTGACCGGAATATTTTATTAAAAATCAACTAATTAATCAATCCTAAATTAAATTATTTCGGTTTTAAAGCAAAAAATTCATAAAACTAACAAGTAAAATAATATTAAATTACATTTCAAAAATGTATTTTTCTGTTTAAATTTGTTTCACTATAAATTTACAATTCACACTCAGTAACTCACTAGACACAGAGGGCAAACGAACACTGGTCGCTGTTCACAACAGTAATGAACATTTTTTTTCACAATTCAGAAAAAGATGAACCAAAAACAGGAACACGTGTTTTATTGCTGCCAGGGCCGCCCCTTGGAATTTTGTTACCCCGTGTAGTAGCATATTTTGCCGCCCCTTCTCCCTTATTTTTCGTATAGTCACCCCGTGCAGTAGCATATTTTGCCGCCCCTTCTCCATTATTTTTCGTATAGTTTATGTCAACTTTGCCGCCCCATGCACATGCATGTCTTGCACCGTCTGTAGAGTCGGCCCTGATTGTTGCAATAAAACACCTGTTCTATGGCTACCCCGCAGTGGGCCGGCCGAAACAGGCCAACCCATAATACAATTTTAAGATAGACAAAGCATTCCCAGGGTCAGGGATGTAAGATTACATATCTCAATCAATTTTACGATTATAATTTGTTGAATTTTTTAATCGATCCCGGGGGAAAATCCCCCCCCCCCTTGCAGACGCCCATAACCGTGTGATTACCTTTTATCGATGTATGAAAGTTTTGAGAGGGCATAGCTCATCTATCTTAATTGGTCCAATGCAATTAATTGCAGGATAACTTTGAATACTTCTGAGTAGAGTGGGGGAACAATCTGTTTGTTTTAAGATTTATTAGAAAACAGCAATGAAGGAGAATGCTATTGGTATATTTGAAATACTCAAAGATGAAAATATGTGAACCATCATTTATAAGACTTGAGAATAGGAAAAAATAAGTGTGAGTAGAAAAAATTTCATTAATGTTAAAGAATAATTAATAATTATCATTTGTGATATGTGTGTGTGTCCTATAAATTGCTGGCTAGAGCGAATAGCACGATCCTATAAATTCTAAACATGAATAAGTGAATTTATGATGGCATAATTAAAAAAAACCTTATGAAGAGAGAGAGAGAGAGAGAGAGAGAATATTGCAGGAATAAATATGCTTTGATGGAGTAGCAAATCATCTCGTAAAATTTGTTGCCCATGTTATGTGTATATTTTACTCAGTTTTCCAAGAATTTTATTTTGTTTACTGAGACTCAGTAAACATCTGATCATTATCGGAATTATCCACACCTTTGGGTGTGGATAATTCCGATAACTAAATTCATTAATTTTTTTTTTTTTTTTTTAGTATCAGCGGTTCTTCTGTCTTATCACTCTCACATATGCTGGTATTTTGTTGTAGAACAACAACGTCTTATTCTTATTATTATTATTCGTGACACCTCCAAGGAGTCCGAAGACTCATTGCTGGAGGACACCTACTATACAAATGTCTCCACCACTAGACTGAACCTCTACTACCAATCATCTCCATCAACGCCCACCACCACCACAACTAGCATTTTTTGTCTGTAAATTGCGTGCGTTCTGAAGGGTCGATTTGTCTGTAATTTGTCTTACAGACAAATTCCATTTCCATTGCAAAATTAAAACCTTGAGGAAGAGAGCTTATAATATTTCCAGCACAGAAAAACAGAGAAATGAAGAATTTCAATATTTAACACAGATCCTAAAAAAAAAAAAATGGTTATAAAACTAAGACAATAAAAAGAATCCTCAACACACCTTCTACAAGCATCTCACAAGAGCATGATTTCAAGAACGCAATCACGCTTTCACACATCAAAAATGTTACAGACAAAATGGCCAAATTAGTAAACAAACATAAAATCAAAGTTGCTTTTCTACCTCTGGAAAAAATTTCAAGATTTCTACATTCCCTAAAACCTCCACATTATCCTTTAAAAGAACCAGGTATTTATAAAATTCATTGCTCCTGTGGCATCTGCTACTTAGGCCAGACGGGAAGATCAGGGGAAATTCGCATGAACGAACACCAAAAAGATGTGCAAAAAAAAAAAAAAGAACACAAATCAGGCATAGCATATCATACAATTCCACCAACCATAATGTACTCTGGCAAAAAAACGAACATGTCTTACATGGAAAAAAATTGTTACATAAGAAAATAGGGTGAATGTTCCAACAATTCATAGTGCAGATCCCTTAATTTTTCCATTGCAAAACACTTTTGTGGGCGGGTGTATTGTCCTGATGAAAGATGATTTTTTTTTCTGCAAACCGGATCTTTCCTCACTAATTTTTTCGTTTAGTCTGATTAAAAGATCGGAAAAATATTCCCCGGTTATTGTTTTACCCTTTTCAAGATAATTAATAAACACTGCATTCAGCATCCCAAAGCACCATGCCATGACCTTTCCTGCTGATGGAACCACTTTATCTTCTTTGGCCTTGAACAATTGGCTTCTGCCCACTGTTTGACTGCTGTTTGGATTCTGTATGTAATGGTGAATCCAAGCCTCATCGAGTAATAATCCCAGCCTCATCCAGTTTGACACCCCTGACCTATAGTATATTTACAGAATATTGATATTATTTTTATTATTAACACCGCCAAATATATGTTTTTAACAATTAATAAAAAGGTATGTATTGTACTATGTATGTAGTATTTTATACTCAGGTTTTGATGACATGAATAGATACTAAACCTAAAAATTTACTTTGTGTGTGTGTGTGTGTGTGTGTGTGTGTGTGTGTGTGTGTGTGTGTGTGTGTGTGTGTGTGTGTGTGTGTGTGTGTGTGTGTGTGTGTGTGTGTGTGTGTGTGTGTGTGTGTGTGTGTGTGTGTGTGTGTGTGTGTGTGTGTGTGTGTGTGTGTGGTTGGGGAGCTCTAAATAAGTTACAGATTAGGGTCCAAACTACTTAAAATCTTGACTGCTCACCAACATTCGATTTATCCTCAGAGCACTCCATAGACCAGTTATCATGTTGGTCATTTGCCTCTGTATACTCTCAAGCACTTCAATACCCTGGCGATATCCAAGCCTTCATAGATGTGCACAGTAGTCTAGATGTGATGTTAGAAAAAATCCGGTATAACTGGGTTGACTGTGTAATTTTGGAATAATGGTTAATGTGAGCGTCCTGCGAGGTGTCTTCAGATTCTACAGAGGTTGCTATATAATTAATATTATTTCACTGGCAGCTCTAGGCGAACAATATAACAAGCTACTTAGAGAGATTAGATATATTGAAAGGGTATATAACATTAATTAATAAATGCATAATTACTAATCTCTCTACTAATTTCTTTGGCATGTAAACAGAATAAATCAACAGAGATTACCTTACATTATCCTGCAGGGAAGGAAAACCACAAACCTTACAAGAGGCAGACCAAGGATAAGTTGGATCACTAATATCAAGAAAGCTGCTAAGATCAACAGCCTTCAAGATCTTTCAAGAAAGACTTTATTAAGAGAAGAGTGGAGAAGATGAACTCATGAAGTATTCAACTGATTTTGACGGAAGAGAATCAATCATCAATTACTAACGGAAGTAAGGACAAATGAGTAAGAAAATTCTAGGGGTCGCTAGCTGGAAAAGTTTGAAAAATTTGGTTTGGTAGCTTTCAAGTTGTGTGGTTTCGGTTTTTTTATCTAAAAGTAGAAAATTGACCATATAATTATTTTTGGTTTTGTTTAGAGCTGTGTATAGAAATGAAAAGGCTTTTAAAGTGTTACGCGAAATTTGTGCCTTATTTTAGTACTTATTATGCTTTTGTAAATAGAGATGGTCGTGTTATAGATGACAATAAACCGGTGGGAAAAGATACATATTTTCTTCAAGAATGTCCCGAAATTGTAGCTTCTAGAACTGTTAAGTATCTGTTTTCCGTTTCTTAATAAAATAGCGTCATAGAATAACATGCTAATACCTGACAAAATTTTAAGCAGAAATAAATATGAGAAAATAAACTTCTATGAGATAGTGGTTTGTTAAAGGTACGTTTTGCCTTAATAATTTATTCACTTTTTATAACAGTGACGGCCGAGTCGGATAAGGGGAATGGCTACCACAGTGATTCTGCTAAGCTTTTGGCAGGATACGTTTTCCTGTCAAAATGTCCATAGACATACCAAAAAGTGGTGTATGGAGGGGGCAGAGTCCAGGATGAAACAGGTAACCAGTGCTGTGCCTCAAGGCTCTGTGCTTGGACCATTATTGTTTAATTTGTAAAATGATATAGGAAATGATTTGAAGGGAGATATTCAGTTGTTTGCTGATGATATAAAGTTGGGGTGCGCAATAATTAATGAAACTGGTGTAGAGAACTTGCAGGATGATTTAAATAAGCTGACAATATGTGCAAAAGATAATGGATGTCAATGCAATGTGGAAAAGTTTAAAGTTATACATTTTGGGATTAAAAGATTACAAGCTGTGTACTACATTGATGGAACTATATTCCAAGAGATTGATGAGGCTGGGGATTTGGGGGTGTTAGTGGATAGAGAGTTGAAGTTCAGGGGACGTATTTCCAAGTTGTCCAAGATAGCTCATTGGATTACTTGGTTATTGAAGAACACATACTAACATGCAGAGATAAAGACATTATCCCTCTTCATAAGCATAAGGCTCTTCATATAGCATAAGGTGTTGATACGTCCACATCTGGATTGCTGTGCTGCTGAGGTCTGGTTGCTTGGATTCCTTGGAGATGAAGGTAGAAAAGATTCAGAGGCAAGTTAGTGAGTGGTGTAAGGAATGCTCCCTACATTGATAGATGAATTTGTGGATTACAAAAGTTAGTTAATAGGCAGAGAAGAGTGGATATATGTGATAGAAACATTTAAGTTAATAAAAGGTTATTATAAGATTGATGCAGGGGAAATATTTCAGCAGTGGAATAGTGATGGAAGAACAAGAGGTCATCCCTGGAAATTAAGAGTGTGGTTAACAAGGGTGTGAGAACCAGATTTTCTCTCGGAGAGTGGTGAATGAATGGAATGTGTTACCTGACTTAGTTGTGAATGCTTTGTCTGAGTTCAAGAAGCAGTATGATTGATATTGTGTGGATAATTTGGGTCTCCCACAATGAGTCTTCTAACTCCATGGAGATACCTGTATAATAATAACAATAATATTAATTTAAATGATTAATTACAGCTGAAACCATACAAACTGTAGTTTTTGTTAAAAATTTAAAGGTTTTCTTTTTCTCGTGGCATGCTAATGACATTTTCCTCTCAGAATATCCAAGTAAAGATAGAAATAGTGTTGAAATTGTTAATTTCATAATTGGAACCATCTTAAGTTGTTCCATTTAATATTCTATTTGGTTTTGTAAAGCCACTGGGAATCCTTTCTTGCAGAACTGCGCATATTCTGAGCGACCTGTCGAAGCTTGTGAGAGGACTTGAAGATCATAGTTACTGCAGCATTCTGTTGCTTTTGAAAATCTATATTTTTTTTCAGTTACATGGATATTGCATTTCACTTTGGCAATCAAAGTAATATCTAAACAAAGATAAAAGAATATAGTGATTTATCACCGTCATTAGTAGGTATCCATTGGATATTAAATAAATGAGGATGGACTAGCAGTTTGAAATTTAAGTGACCAAATTGTATTCTATACTGTCTTAAACTATAAACAAACATGAATAATGAAATTTCATGCCAGCTAAGGTGTCACTCGGTTAAATAAGATCCCCACCCCCACCTTATTGTTATTTGCAGGGAACCAGGGTGGTAAAAAAAGGCAGTTATTGGAACAAATTCAGTGTCACCAGAATTGAAGATAAGCACCATTAATGTAAGTAATGAAAAAGAAATTAAACTGAGTAGTAAAGTATAATAAATTTAGTTTAATCCCTTATCCAAGTGTGAGCAAACAAAGTTTGCACCTGAAAATATCTTCAGGAGTGAGGAAAGGTAGTGTAACACCAGGCAACTCGGAGCAAAGGTGGACTAAGCTATCATCACTCCTATCTCAGTATCTTCTGTAATGCAAAACACATCTCCTTGCCGATATGTATAATGTTATGCATTAAGGGAAGGACCACTACCCAGACCGGTTTCGACCTTTATTGAGGTCTCGTCAGTGGGAGCCAGGCCCAGAGGTGGAGATACCAAGGCAGAGGCAATGGAGAGGTCATCTGTACTAATAGGAGTTGCCAAAAGGTGTGCCACCTTATTATTAAATTACTCTGGATTTAGAGAAAGTTGTTGAAAGTTTATTTACTCTCCATGGAGATGGAGAGAAGACGAAGTAAAAAGTCTTAGTGACTATATTATCATTAATGGTGATATCTTAATACTAGACCAGGACACAAGGTGCAGGGATTTCAAACTGTAAGTGATTCATCATTTAGTTGTCAGTAGTATTATATTTAATATAATATTCAAAAATGAATATTATATTAAAAAAAATTTAGAGGGTTTTAAAAATAATTAAAGTCAAACAGCTTTGCAGGTAAACAGAAGTGAACTATACAAATATCATCATCAAATTCCTGACACGTACCCTCAAGGGGTGTACAGGATATGATAGTACTACATGACAAACTCACATCATTACTAACTTCCTAACTACAATTTTCCTCCAAATCAGTCTGTTACTTGTTAAGACTCCAACATTATCAGATCTTATATTTCTATCGTCTAAGGCACTTTGTATCATATCAATCCACCTATATCTTGGCCTTCCTCTGGGTCAATTTCCTGCCAACCTGGCAGAGAGCACTTGTTTCGCTATTCTTTCCTTGCCCATTCTATTCAAGTGACCATACTACCTGAGATTAGTTCTGCTAACACATTCCTGGATGCTGACAATGTCAAGTTCTTTCCTAATATCCTCGTTTTTAATATGATATTGCCATTGATGCCAACTGTTCACGTCTCTAATCTTTCTCAGGACTCACATATCTGCGGTGTCTAGTCTTTGGGCAAGTGTTTTACTTCTGATCCAGATCTCAGATCCATAAGTTAAAACTGGTTTGAACACTGTCTTGTATACAGCTAATTTAGTGTTCCGATTAATTTCTCTCTTATTCCATATGAATTTGTTCAATTGACTTCCCACCATACCAGCTTTGCTGATTCTGTTGTCTATTTCTATATTGAATTTACCATCTTCACTAAAAATCGTGCCTAAGTAGATGAAATGTTTTACTTGTTCCACAGGTTCTCCATTCACAACACAGTTGACATTTTCAATGATTCTGCCTATTTTCATTGTCTTTTTTATTGCTGACCTTCATACCATATCTATTACAACAGTTATTCAATTTAGTCAGAGAATCTTGCAGATTTGTAGTGGATTTATTTAGAAGTATAACATCATCCGCATAAAGCAAAGAGCTGACATTAACATCTCCAATTTTAATATCAGGTTTAATACCACTTTCCTTCATAATGTGATCTATATAGTTAATGAATAACAGAGTGGATAATGTACATCCTTGTTTGACACCAGATTTAACATTAAATTAAACCATCTTCCTGTACTTCCTTCAATTCTAACTGCTGACTTAT
Organism: Typopeltis vanoorti; assembly: GCF_054136105.1. Lineage (NCBI taxonomy): Eukaryota > Metazoa > Arthropoda > Arachnida > Uropygi > Thelyphonidae > Typopeltis > Typopeltis vanoorti. The sequence continues at coordinate 14,683,112 of NC_143563.1, forward strand.
AACTCAAATAAAGACCAAGTATTGCTTGATATAATGCCCCACCGATACCATGCAACTGTAGCGTTTTGAATATCTTCTCTCTTGGCACTTTGTTGTATGCCTTTTCCAGATCGATGAAACTTAAATACCGATCTTTGTTATATTCCCATGCTTTCTCAACTATTTGTCGTAATGTGAAGATCTGATCCTGACAGCCTCTATTTGGCCTGAATCCAGCTTGTTCTTCACCAAACTATTCATCCACAATTCTTCTCAACCGTTTCTCAAGTATACTGGCATAAATCTTCCCCGGAGCACTCAGTTGGGAAATACCTCTGTAATTCTCATTCAGTCTTATTTCCCTTTTTATGTATGGGTACTATTAGAGCTGTACTCCAATCATCAGGAATTCGTCCCTCTGTCCAGGCCTTCTGAACTATGCAGCGCAGCCACTGTAAGACTTTTGTATCACCATACTTTAACATTTCTGGATCGAATATCATCTACTCCTGCTGATGCACAGTATGCCTGATGATATTTGATCACTTTTTCTACTTCAAGTATGGATATGTATTCCTGACTCTGTATGCCTGTTGAGTGTTTTTTTTTGCCACTGTGTTATCACTACTTGTTTCATTTAGCAATTTTTCGAAGTAATTACTCCATACTTCAAGGATATCTTTTTCTATCGTTTTCATGTCACCTTTATCATCTCTAACTCCTTTTACAGCACTCTTTCCAGATTTCTAAGCTTCTTCAACAACCTCCAGAATATCTTACCACTTTCTTGATATTTATTTTCTGTGTTCTTGCCAAAGTCCTCCCATGACTTTTGTTTAGCTAGTTTTACACAGGGTTTAGCTTTCTTACATTTGTCTCTGTATTCTCTAAGAGCACAAGCTGACTTGTTTGCCAGGCACTTTTCATATGCTTTCTTCTTTTATTTCACTGCCTCACTTCCTGTGTCCACCATGGAGTTCTGATTTTTCTATTCTTGCAGACAACCTCACCACATGCGTCTGTGGCTGAATCAATCAGGGTTTTCTTCGGAGTTTGCCATTGAATCTCGAAGGTTTGGTTCCTATTCTCAAACTCTTTCATTTTTTCTTCAATAATCTGTGTGTTTTTTAATCTACAGTTCACATCTGAGAGCTGCTCAACTTTTATTCACTTTAAAACTTTCTTACATGTCATTCTTTTCAATATGAAATTCAGTTTTATCCTGCTCAAGACTAAATGGTGATCGCTTCCAATTTCAAATCTTCTGTACACTCTGGTGTCCTGCACCAGGGAGAAAACATCACCATCAACAATGACATAGTGAATGAGACTTTTCTTATTCCTTGCCTCTTCTCTCCATGTGAATTTGTGCATATTTTTATGTTGGAACATGGTGTTAGTAATAACCAGTCCATGTCCTGAGCAGAAATCCAACAGGTATTTGCCATTATTATTAGCTTTGGTCTTTTCTCCAAATTTTCCCAAAAACAAGTTTGTATGTCTGAAAATCACTTCCTGCTCTGCTATTTAGATCCCCAACAAGGACCAACTTTTCCTTTTTCATTGTGTCAGTAGCTTTCTCTAGAACCTCAAAAAAATTCCTCCACTTCTACCTTAGTATAGCCTTCTGTGGGACCATAGGCACAAATAAGTCTCATTGTCTAATTCCCCATTCTGATATTTCTCCACATCACTCTACTTGACACTGCCTGCCATTCAAGAAGATTAGCCTCGTATTTAGTCTTGAATACTATGGCTATCCCTTCTTTTCCTTGATTGTTATTGCCTGAATATAACATTTTGTATTTATTGCTCAGAAAGATCTCACCAGTGCTTTTTCTAAAGCCTCAAGAAATTCCTCCACTTCTACCTTAGTAGAAAGAACCTTCTGTGGGATCATAGGCACAAATAAATCTCATTGTCCAGTTTCCCATTCTCATATTTGCCCACATTAGTCTACTAGAGACCGCCTGCCATTCAAGAAGATTAGCCTCGTATTTTGTGTTGAATACTATGGCTGCTACTCCTTTTCCTTGATTGTCATTGCCTGAATATAACATTTTGTATTTATTGCTCAGAAAGATCTCTCCAGTTTTTGTCTTTTTTGTTTCAGTCACCCATATTATGTCGATCTGGTACTTATCTAATTCATCAGCTAGCTCCATTTCTTTGCCATTCAGGCTTCTTATGTTGATAGTACCGATCTTTAACTCTGGTGATGTTGAGTTGGGGTGTGCTTTCAGATTTGTTCCAGTAGCTGACGTTTCACTGTTCGCCCTGGTTCCCTGGTGAAAACAATGGGGGCCTTGTTTAACCGGGCATCATCCCAATCGGCATGAAATTTTGTCATGTTGTACCATCATTTTGTATATTGGTTTACGCCAATAAGACAATTTGGTCAGCTAAATTCCAAATTTGCCAGCCCATCCTCGTTCGTTCAGTTTCCAGATAGATAGATACCCAACAGGGTGCACCATGAGAAGGTGAGGATTGAACATTAGGTCAGAAGACCTCGTCGGTTCTCCGCATTCCTTTAAAGGCTATGTGGTGGTCTCCTCTCAGTTATACACCTTTGACCCTTAAGCATCCCAAATATTATTCTAGATAAAAAAATGAGAGTTTGAAAAAAAAAAAAAGAGCCAAACCTAGGAGTCTCAGTAGCAAACTCTGAAGAGTGGTGATGAAGTTGTCAGCAAAGAGAGAAAAATATACCACTTTTTCATATCTGTCCAGCAGCCATCTTCTTGTCCACTAAACCAGTGTCATATCCATTTTCATTGGTTATAATTTGCAGAAGTGTTCCATGTGTATTTCTGTCAAATGCCTTTGCAAAATCCAACAGAACCATTGTGTAGCCATTTATATTATAAATGTAGTTTATTTTGTGTATCCCAGTATAAAAAGATAGTAAATTACTAAGGCATGACCAACCCTTTACAAAACCATGTTGCCCTTCATACAGTATCATATTTTTATCCACCCATTCTTTTGAATTTTCTTTTTGGCCAATGATGAATTGGTAGGTCTCACATTGTGAAGAAATGTTAATGAATAGAATAGAAATTGTAAATTAGGCCGATAACAAGGATGGTTTCAGGACTGTACAGTGTTAGTTATGAGGGTTGGCTGATGGAATGTGGACTGAAGAGCAAGAGGGTGAGGAATGGTTTCTTTGCATGGAGTGGTGGTTGAATCATGGAATGCATTGCCTGAGTGGTGAGAGCAAGAACGGTCAATGAGTTCAAGGAGTGGTATGATAGACTTTGTATTTCTTAGGAAGGACCTTCCATGATGAGTCTTTTTGACTTCATGGAGGCCTGAATAATAATGATAATTATTATTATTTGTTTTATTTATTTATTATTTTTTAAAAAAAGTTTTTTGGGTGAAAGCAGTGGGACAATAGCATGCTTCCTGACACCTTTTTACATCTATCCGACATCAAGGTGTCAGGCAACAAGCTATTGTCCCATTCCTTTCACCTAAATACTTAAAAAGTAACAATGACTAGTCCGTGTCCTCATACCCTATGGTGGACCACAAGAAGTTAAAGGTAGTCCCAGAAAACAAAACATATTGAGAGTTCTGAGCAAGTAATTTGGTAAATGCCTTAAAAGCAAAAAAATCGAGTCCTCGCAGCCCTACTAACCACACCTTTGTTCAATTTCAGTGGGATGACCCCCTTGTTCTGGCCCCTCCAGCCAAGTGCTGAAACATTTCCCCTGCATCTATCCCATAAAACTCTTTAATCAACTTAAATGTTTCTATCATATCTCCTCCTTTTCTCCTATCAACCAACTTTACAATCCACATCCCCTTGATCTGTCTTCATAGGAAATATTCTATAGACCACTCACTTGGTTACTCACCTCTGAATCTTCTCCACCACTTCCTCATTCCCAACTTGAGCAATAATCCAGATGTGGGCATATCAAGGCCTTATAAAGAGAAATAACTTATCTCTACTTGTTAGTGTGTTCTTCAATAGTACAAGTAGTTCTCACTTTATGAATTCCCGCTTTACAAATTTTTATCTTTATGGATTTTTTGGATCGGAAATTTTATTTTAAATTGTACGTGGCGAAGGACATAATGATCAGTTAGAATGAGCCTCAGTCACTCACGAGCCTTGGAGATGAGAGTGTGTTATTCGTAGTTTTCTTCAATTACACCTGATTTTTTATTTTGTTTTCTTTTTAACTATAATTTCACTGTGATTGCGACGTTTAAAGCATATTATCTCAGAGACTTTTGAAATCTTAATAGAAGCAACTGATAAAGATGTAAACTTTTCTATCAAAGAGTTTTGAAAGAGATTCAGCATTTTACATGCAATTCGGGTAACTCAGAGCACCTGGCATAAAGTTTCCGAAAAAAACTATGAAAGGATTATGGCATAAACATTGTCATCAGTTTAATGATAATTTAGAAGGCTTTTAAGACCCAACAAAGATTGTGTATTCTGAAACTCAAGCGATCTTAGGTATGGCTAACCAGTTGCAAATGGAGGTTTTGGAAGGTGATGTTAATGAGCTGCTTCGACTCACACTATGGAACTCTCACCCAATGATTTCCTTGAATTAGAGGAACAAGAAAGAAACGAAGAAAAAAAAGACAAAGAAGATAACGAATATGAAACTCCAACTCAGTTTTTCACTTTAAAAGGCCTAGAAGAAACATTTAAACTTCTCAGAAAGCTCAAGCAATCTTTGAATCACAAGATTCAGACTTTGAACGATTTAGTAAATTTTCCCGTGAAATGAATAATGCTTCTGCTTGCTGTCGAGCTATTTTGAACAAAAAGAAGCGAAAGTCAGTGAAGCAGATGGCACTTGAGGCCTTTGCAAAAAAAGATGCACCGAAGCTTCCTAATATATCCCCTACTACCTCAATGGCTACCGATTCACCCTGTGATATAGAAATAAGCTAATTTTTTTTTCAAAGAATCTTTTTTAATTTAAAATTTTTCTTTATGTTATTTTTTAAATATGTAAATCTTTGGGCAGTAAAGTCTTTTCTTATCATTTAATATTCATTTTATATTTTCTTTCCTACAAATGTAACTCTCACTTATAACATTGTTTCTAAGGCAAATAAACTCCTGCTTTACAAACAGTCACCAGGAACCAATTAATTCATAAAGGTAGGAACAACCTGTACAGTGGTACCTTGAGATACGAGTGCCCCAACATACGAGTTTTTAGAGATACGAGCCGTCACTAGGTCAGTTTTTTACCTTGAGTTATGAGCCAGAATTTGAGATATGAGCCTGCTTCGGTGACGTTACAACCACCACTCTGCTCAGATTCCCGAGTCTTGCACATCGTTCAGTTCACTCGTTCGTTCATTCTGTCATGTTGAGTTTTAATTTTTTTAATTTTTTTTTTTTTGTATGTACAGTTATTTAGCTAATTTTTTTTCATATAATCATGAGTTCAAAGAAGGTGAGTGTAAAGAACAGTGGTGAGAAAAGGAAAAAGATGATATCCATGGAATTAAAGCGTGAGATAATAGACAAACATGAGCAAGGCGTAAGAATAATAGACTTGGCAACGCAGTATGAGCGCGCTACTTCTACGATATATATACTATTCTGAAGCAGAAGGACTCGATAAAGACTATAACTCCAGCTAAGGGCATTAAAATTATTTCAAAGCTACGCAACTCTGTCCATGAAAAGATGAAGAACCTGCTGATTTTTTGGTTGACAGGGAAGCAGCTCACAGGAGACACTGTGACAGAGACTATAATTTGCGAGAAGGCACAAGCCATTTATGCAGATTTGCTGCAGCAGACTGCAGATATTTCAGCACAGGAGGCTTCATAAGAGCAGTTCAAAGCCAGTCGTGGGTGGTTCGAAACAAGCCCATGAAGGATAGGTCAACCCTTGCACCGTGTGCAAATATGAGTGGCGACTGCAAGATCAAGCCGCTGCCCATGTACCACTCAGAAAACTCAAGAGCCTTCAAGACACATAAGGTTTTAAAAGAAAAACTGCAGGTTATGTGGAGGGCAAACCCAAAGGCATGGGTCACAAGGCAGTTTTTTGTGCAGTGGGTCAACTTGGTCTTTGGTCCTGCCGTTAAGGAATACCTTGAGGTCAATAACTTACTCCTGCAAGCCTTTCTCGTCCTTGACAATGCTCCTGCCCACCCACCAAACCTTGAGGACGACATCCTCGAGGAGTTCAGCTTTATAAAGGTTCTCTACTTTCCACCCAACACCACCCCTATCCTACAGCCCATGGACCAACAGGTGATCTCCAATTTCAAGGAACTTTTTACCAAACACATGTTCCGACGCTGCTTTGAGGTTACGGAGAGCACAAACCTCACCCTTCAAGAGCTCTGGAAGGACCACTACAACATTGTCATATGCCTCAAAATTATTGATATGGCCATATCAATAATTTGGACCTTGACCTCTGCATGGAAAAAGCTGTGGCCTGAGGCTGTGGCTGAAAGGGACTTTGAAGGATTTAGACCTGAACAGGAAGTGCTGGAGGAGATTGTGTCCCTCATAAAGTCCATGGGCCTGGAGGTGGATGAGGGAGACATCAAAGACCTTGTCACCACACATTCCGAGGAACTGACGACAGAGGAGTTGACAGAACTACACGTGCAGCAACATACGGAGGTTCTGCAGGAAATTGGTACAACTGCAGAGGAGGTTATCTCTTCAAGTGAGATAAAGAAAGTGTTGGCAATGTGGGAAAAAGTTTTGGACTTTATTGAAAAGAAACACCCTGAAAAATTTGCAACTGGTCGTGCAGTGGTGCTATTTAATGACACTTGCCTAACTCATTTCAGAAACATTCTAAAAGGGAGGAAGAAACAAAGCTCCTTGGACAGGTTTCTATTGAAACACCCTGCGGATGAAAGTGACGAAAGCGTGGCAAAAAAGAAAAAACTAGTGAAGAAGAAAATTAAGTTAAGCAAAAGTGAAGTGAAAGAAAACATTAATACCATATGCCAATCGGCTCCGCCAACATCTGTTTATTTCTTTAGATTCTCTTTTACATGTATGTATGTATTTGGTTTTATTTTGTTTGTATACAATATTTGTTCATTATAAATACATTATTATAAAAAAATTGGAGTGGGTTTTTGGGGGCTGGTACGAATTAATCTCATTTTAATTAATTTCAATGGGGAAAACTGATTTCAGATACAAGCATTTTGACTTACGAGCTCGGTCATGGAATAAATTAAACTCGTATCTTAAGGTACCACTGTACTTCCAATTCATCCACCTCTGTTCCCACATTAATATCTGTCATATATGTTAAAGTATAAACCTCACTTGGATGATATACCCTTGTAAAAAGGTCACCCAGTAACTCATATTATTTTATTTACTTCTGTCACCTTGTGATCATCATCATCATTCATTAAGGTTAATCGTCCATAGTCATTCTTCCTCTTATTGCCACATAATGAAAGAACTCTTTGGGATTTCCTTTAGCCTGCTTGGTCTGATTCTTTTCATAATCTGATTTTGCTTTTCTTGTCTGAGCCTTGTACTGTTCATGAGTTTACTTGTCATCTTTCTCATTATATACCCTCCATCATTTTCTTCTACTGCTACTCATGCTTAATGATATTGCTCATTCTTCTAACTCCTACCTGATTTTAACCCTCCTTACCGTAGGTATATAATTTAATATTGCTTCCTCTAGGTGATCCTTAACTATCTCCCATACACTACTAACATCCTTATCCTGCATTCTTTTATGCCATGATGCAGTCTTAGAAAGAAACTTAAAAGCTTCTTTCTAAGCCTGTCATAATCACCTGCCTTGTAGTTCCACAAAAACTCCTTATTGACAGAATATTCCTCATGTTGTACAATCTCCCAAGTCAAGAGTGCATGGTTACTTTCACCAATCAGAGGTAATGTGATCACTTTAGTTATGGATAGCTATACTGATCCTATGACCAGATCCTATACTGTCATATCCCTAAGTTCCCCCCCCCCCTCCATAATAATCACTCGGCCTGGCAGTGCATGTCTTCCAGATCATCCATGGAACTCCCTGTCCTATAGCAACAACCCACTGCATATTTTGTCTTACTGGCCTTAATCTCACATCAGACCACTTCAAATGAACAGCCACTCTTCTGCCTGTCTCCTATTCTTTTTGGCTGCAATTCATCTGCTATCATGAACAGTAACTCTCCATCATCCTATCTTCTCTATCTTCCCTGAAAATACTAAACACTTCTCATTCTATCCCTGTAACTACATCATGTGCTGTTAGCCAAGTCTCATTAATGCCTGTAACTTTTGGTGAGGTTGCATTAACCAATGCCAAAAACTCATCCCTCTTGTTCCTGATACCTTGGTATCACCACCTCTGGGTCTGACTCCCACTGACGAGACCTCAATAAAGGTCGAAACCGGTCTGGATAGTGGCCCTTCTCTTAACCTCCCTACCGGCCAATATGGATGAAATAGTGACACCAAATTGCACTTCTTATCCATGTTATTCAATGGGTTTTAGAGCTTCGGATCCAGATTTATCTCAACATCTATAGGCGTCATGGCCGGTTGGGGGATTAATGCATAGCATTATCATCCACAAAGAGATGGGCTTTGTATTATTGGAGATACTAAGACACGGAGTGATGAGAGCTTGGTCCACCTTTACGATGAGTTGCCTTAGTCCTGAAGATACTTCAGGTGAAAAATTGGTTTGCTTACACTTGGATAAAGGATTAAACTAAATTTATTATGTTCCTGATACCTCTGGCATAGGTATATAGAAACAGTGCATCCTTTTAGGTCCCTGCCCACCTTTACTTCCTTAATTGACTACCTAATTCAATATGTTTGCTTGAGAGAGTAGATTCTGCACTTGGTTGTTCTCACACTCACTCACCTCATGGGTGCTTTCATGCAAACTTACCTGCTTCCACCCTAATTGCTTACGTTTTCCTGAATTTGTGCTTCAGCATGCTTGGTGAGCAAAACTCTCTCTAGTCACCTAACATCAAAACCATTTAGATGCAGTCCAGCATTGTAGAAATCCTTCTTTTGAATCAAATACAGACCACAGATCCACAAATCCTACGTCATTCTTTTTCCACAACCTATAGACTCATTAGCTATCAATCCCCCTCCCACTCCTCCTCAGTTCACCTCTATCATAGCATGGTAGGAGATTTACAATTTTCACCTCACTCTTCAGTTTTACCTCTTCTAAGAACTTCTTTTCATCCTCCCTCATAGAATACTTCTCGCCTTTCAAATCATTTGTGCCAGGAAAGACAATCATTTCCTTTTACTTATCTTTTTTTTTTGCATCAGGATGGCATGTCTAATATGTGAATTTTTACACCAGGGAAACACAATTTTGTCCCACTTTCATTAAGTGCTACCCTTATCATTGAGTCTCCATAAATAATTTTATCTTTAACTTGTTTTTCTTTTTTGTTCACTCAGTCTTTATTGTTGCTTTGGACTGCCTCTTCTTTCTCGTCTCAGCCATACAAAGCTCTTGCTGCTTCTGCAGTTTGTTAGTTTTTTACTTTGTCCTCTGAAGGATGACATTCAAGCACACTATATCTTTATTAATGCCCATTTCATTCTCCTCTATTTTCATCAGCCACAGTTCCACATTAAAAACATCATTTTAAATCTTACAATTTACATTGTTGGTACTGTACTCTATTAATACTTGATGTGTTCTTGCCACCTAATAGGCACTCACTTTTGAAACATTTAATACAACTCTCTCCGTCTGCAGTTTCAATTTCCTTCCACATATCCTTTTTTTCTCAACAAATACATTTCACATACACTGCACTGCACAAAATCCCACAGATTCAAATCACTCAACCATACCAACAAAATCATATTAAAAAAAAAAAAATTCAAGGTTTATTTACTTATAAATTAAATAGCTCAGTCAATTACACACCCACATAAAACAAAAATTACAATAAGTTCATCTAATATTTTCAGCTAAAATATGAAAAAGTTACTTGTTTTTCAGGAGTGCTAAATCTACTCTAAACACATAATACATCACCTAACAGGTCAGTATCATAAAATGGACATTACTTGTCATAGAAAAGGCTATTAAAAGCCTGAATTGTGGAAAGGCAGGTAGATTGGATGAGCTTTGATGAGTGCTCAAATATTAGAGGTATTATATAAAAGTTGTACAGTGGCTACACTGCATAATTCATAATCTGAGCTATGAGAGCTCTACTCCAATCATACAGAATCTACCACGTGTACAATACAGAATTGTACACTCGAGAAGTGGCTAAGAAAAATAGGGAAAGATCTTGGAGAAGAAAAGCAAAGTTCATGCCAAATGGAAGTTGTCAAGATCAGATTTTTACTTTAAGAAAAATAATTGAGAAATCAGGAATGTAACAAGAATCTGTATCTAAGTTTTGTACATTTGGAAAAGGCATATGACAAGGTACCAAGAAAAAACCAAAATACTACAATTACATGATGTAAATGAATAATATATCAAGGAATATATAGTCTATATTTGAGTAATAAGTCAGCAGTTAGAATTGAAGGAATTACAGGAAGCTGGTTTGATATAAAATCAGAAGACTGAAAATAGGCACAAAAATTGAAAACATCAGTTTCATTCTGAATGGAGAACCCACAGAAAACAAGTATACAATTGCCATTTCAGTTATTTAGGCACAGTTTTTAGCGAGGATGACAAATTTCATAGGATATAGACAACAGAATTAGTAAAGAATTAGTATGTCAACTGAATATATTTATATGGAATAGCAGAGAAATGAGTCAAAACACAACTGGCTATATTTAAGACTGTTTAAATAAATTTTAACTCATAGCTAGGTTATAGCTGGGTTATAATAAAACACTTGATCAGAGACTAGATAGAGCAAACAGATGGCATCCATGGCAGAATCACATTAAAAATGAAGATTAAAATCTTCATTTTTAATGTGATTAAAAACGAAGATACTTGACATTGTTAATATTCAAGAATGTGTGAGCAGAGCTAATTTAAGATGGTATGGTTACTAAAACAGAATGGGAGAAGAATGGTTAGCAAAGCAGGTATTTTATGCCAAGATGGCAGGAAAATACCTGGAGGAAGACCATCTAGGTTAAGTGATGCAGTCAGAAGCACATAGAAGATGGAAATATAAAATCTGACAGTATTGGAGTGTTGACAAGTGACAGACTAATTTGGAGGGAAATTGTTGACAGGACATTAATAATGTCTATCTTAACTCTATCATATTATCTCTGTACACCCTTTGAAATACACATCAGGAAGTTTATTATTATTATCTCCAGACCGCATGGAATCAAAGACTCATCTAGGAGGTCCTTTTGTCATACACATAGCTCATCATATCATGCCTTAAGCACACTCAAATTCTTTGCAGACACCACACTCTCAGGCAAGGCATTCCAATCATTCACAACTCTGCTTGCAAAAAAACCTGCTTCTCACTCCCCTGCTCACACCCTCCTTATACAACTTCCAGGGTTCTCCCCCGATCTCCCAACATTTTCTGTAAAACCTCTCCAGCATTGATCCTATAACAACCCCTTATTAACTTATAGGTCTATCATATCACCCCTCTTTCTCCTATCCACAAGACTGTAAATTGCATTTTCTCAACCTTTCCTCATATTTGACATTTCAGAGATCAGAAACTACCTTAGTTATTTGCATTTGGACCCTTTCCAACATCTCTTCGTTCTTTTGAAAACCAGGTGACCAAATCTGGGCACAGTAGTCCATGTGTAGTCTAATCAAAACCTTATACAATGGAACAAGAATCTCCTCACGTTTATAAGTCAGTATCCTCTGCATCATTCTCAGAATTCTTTGTGTTGTCCTCACAGTATTGGCAATGTGTCCCCTAAATTTCAAATCCTTATCCACTATCACCGTAAGATCTATTTCCTTCACCTCCAACAATATATCCCCACCAAGAATAAATTCTACATCCCATCTTTGTTTCCCAAATTTTAAAACCTTTAATTTTGCAATATTGAACTCGCAACCCCATTCCTGTGCCCATTCACTCAGTTTATTCAAGTCTTCCTGTAAGGCCACAACATCTTCTCTGCTCTTCATAGTTTGTCCCAACTTTGCATCGTCTGCAACAACTGAATATCCCCATGCAAATCTTCGTCCATATCGTTAACATACTGGTTAAATAGCAATGGCTGTAAAACAGACCCCCTGACACACACACACACACACTGCTAGTGACTTTCCTCTTCCAGGATATTGCTCCCCCATACACAACTTGCTGATACCTATCAGATAGCCAGTCTCTGATCCAATATGCTAATCTAATATCCAACCCCATCCACTCTAGTTTGACTATCAACTTATCATGCGGTAATCAATCAATAGCCTTTGCAAAATCTAAGTATACTACTGTGTACCCCTCTCCTCTGTCCATGGAAGCTTCCACCTTATTGTAATAAGTAAGTAGATTACTAAAACATGACCTCCCTTTTGCAAATCCATGCTGTCCATCAAAGATAATACCATTGTTGTCAACCTAGTTCTGGATCCTAGTTCTCACCAGCTTCTCCAACAACTCGACCACAACAACTGACACAGGTAGACCTATGATTTGATGCTTGAGTTCTATCTCCTCTCTGATGAAGTAGCACAATCTTGGCACTTCATTAGGAGGTTATATTTAAATAGTGTAAATTAGGTATTTCACTGAAATTCATTCTCTTCTGTTCTTTTTAGAATAGGACTTATAATCTCTTTCCTCTGTGTACTAACTTCATGCCTTTTGCCTATTTCTTTCATTTGTATTTCCTTCTATTGAAATAATTCGCATCAATTATTCTTGATAAATAGTTATGAGAACAGCTCTCTCCAAAAATCGACAGAAAAATTATGATTTGCTTATTACTGATTTTTGTTCATTTCACATGGTCAGTGTTTAAACACTTCAGTATGACATAAAAAGATTTTCAATCTATAAAAAAAAAAAAAAATGAAATGATACTTTTTTTTTTTGTATTCAAGATACCAAGTAATTTTATATAAACTTGGTTTTTAATCCTATTTCCCAGGTAAGCAAACAGACAAGTATGTCAAGTTTGCACCTGCACGTAGTGCAGGACCAGGGCAACTCGTGGTAAAGGTGGATTAAGCTCTCTGTTTGCTTACTTGGGAAATAGGATTAAAAACCAAGTTTATATAAAATTACTTGATATCTTATATACATAATATGCCCAAGTTAAAAACTTTCTAGATAATTTTTTTTTTTTACTAACCTGAAGTCGATATTCATATCGGAATATCGATTACTGTTGTGAGGTGAAACCTTAACTGTATAACTCAGCTAGCAGATCACATTGGATATTTATTGCAATATCACAGGTTTTTTTTTTTTATTTATTTATTTCCACCAATGAACTGTAATGTAAGGAATGGAAGCCTTTTGTGATCCCAGAGTTTTGTGTATTATTTAAGGGAATGATTTCAACTTCAAGAGGTCAATAACTTTTTAGAAAATAGATGTTGTGACTGTGAGGTAAACAATCGAACACACTTGGGATTCTTTAAAACATTAACTGCCCAAAAATGGGCACAGAAAGCATCACTATGCTTGCCACTTCACAGAATTTCAGTTCCAAAAATGTATTATTATTATTATTATGATTATTCAGGCCTCCAAGGAGTCAAAAGACTCATCGAGGGAGGTCCTTCCTAAGACATAAAGTCTGTCAAGCCTCATCGAGGGGAGGCCCCCACCTGAGAAACTCAAAATCTATCATACCACTCTTTAAACTCACTGACCGTTCTCGCTCCCACCACTCCATCAGGCAATGCATTCCACGGCTCAACCACCCTCCACACAAAGAAACCACTCCTTACCCTCTTGCTCACAGTTTCCTTTCGTAACTTCCAGGGATGGCCTCTTGTCATCACTCCTTCCCGCTGTTCAACCAAGCGAAAGACTTCCCCAGTGTCAACCCTCTAACCACCTCTCAACAGTTTAAACGTCTCAATCATATCACCTCTCCTTCTTCTATCCACCAAATTCTGCAGTCCACATTCTCTCAGCCGATCCTCATAACTATCCTTGTACAGTCCTGAAACCATCTTTGTCATCCGTCTTTGTATCCTTTCCACAGTTAATTTATCCCCTTCAAATCCTGAGGACCAAATCTAAGAACAGTAGTCCAAGTGAGGTCTGATCAGAGACTTATACAGCGGAATGATAACCCTCTTATCTTTGCAGGTCAGTGTCCTTCTCATAATAGCAGCAATCCTTTGTGTTACCTTCACCACCTTTGCAATATGTCCCCTAAACTTCAGGTTTCTCTCAATCATCAACCCCAGATCTCTTGTCTCCCCTACTTCCTCCAGTATAACTCCTCCCATAGAGTATGCAGCATCCCATCGATGTTTCTCAAACCTCAAGACCTTACATTTTGCTGCATTAAACTGACACCCCCATTCATTTGCCCATCTATCTAGCTTATTTAAATCCTCTTGCAGGGCTACCACATCTGCACTATTACTAATAATCCTTCCCAGCTTCGCATCATCCGCAAACAACTGAATATCCCCCGGCAATCCACTGGCTATGTCATTGATATAAAGGTTAAACAATATAGGTCCTAGTACTGAGCCCTGTGGGACCCTATTTGTAACCTTCTGTCCCCTTGAAACTGCTCCACCATACACAACTCTGATACCTATCAGACAGCCAATCCTCAATCCAGTTGACCAATCTGACATCCAGACCCATGTGCTACAACTTAAATATCAGCTTATCATGTGGCACGCTGTCAAATGCCTTCGCCAAGTCTAAGAAAATTGCAGTATATGCCTTTCCCTCATCTAATGTTCTTGTAACTTTATTATAAAAGGCTAGCATATTGCTAAAACAAGAGCATCCTTTTACAAATCCATGTTGATTCTCACTGATAACATTACCCTCATCTGCCCAATGCTGTATACGGTCCCTCACTACTTTCTCCAAGATCTTAACAACTACTGATGACACACAGACTGGCCTATAATTAGACACTTCCAGTCTGTTACCACCCTTATGCAATGGCACTATCTTACCTTCCTTCCATTCCCTGGGCACCTTTGCCAAAGCCAGACTTTCATTGAAAAGCCACGTTAAAGGCACTGTCAATTCCCTAGCACATTCTCTCAAAACTCGTGGTGAAATACCATCCAATCCCACAGCTTTACTGACATCCAGAGTACTCAGTATCTGAAACACACTCTCCTCCTCCTGTACCTCCAGACCTCGAACCAGTCCTATCCCTCTAGCATTAAAACTGACTCCTCTAGGATGAAATACTCCAATAAAGTGTTCATTGAACAATTCCACTATGTCCTCTGCATCAGTCACTCTATTCTCATTTTTATCCCACAATATCATTCTTCCACAGTCATTTCTTCTCCTACTGGCCACATAGCTAAAAAATTCCCTAGGATTTTCTTTGGATCTTAGGGCCAATCTCCTCTCATATTCTAATTTCGCTTTCCTTACCACACTAGTCACTCTTCTGGCCTGTGTCTTATATTCCTCGTGCATCTCTTCACGTCTCCTTATATCTCTTCCATAGCCTCTTTTTCGCATGCAATTCCTGTTTAATATTGTTTGTCATCCACTTTATCCAAATTGCGTCCTCTTCTTCACTCGTGGTATACAACTTACCATTGCTGATAACAAATATTCTTTCACAATTTCCCACGCACTAGTGATATCCCAGCCTTCCAATTCCTCCCTCCATGAAACTTCCCGAAGTTGACGTCTAAGACTATTATAATCACCTGCCTTATAATTCCACATAAGTTCCTGTCTCTTTGATACTCCTGCATGTCTATTCATTTTCCATGTCAACACCAGATGTTCACTCTCTCCAACTGGTGGGAAAGATGTCATCTCAGTTATTATCAACTCTTCTGATGCTATAACCAAATCCAAAACTTTTGAACCTCTTGTTCCCTCTGTTACATGTTGCCTAAGACATTTGTCCCTCAAGAATTCTAGAAATTTCATTCCCCTATTGCTACATGCATCTTCCTCTCTCCAATTTATACTACTGAAGTTAAAATCTCCCATAACAATCATTATTCTTGCACTTGCCAAACTTAGCTGTCTAAACATCTCCTGGTCCCCATCCTCTGTGCTCCTGGGTCTGTAGCAACACCCCACTAAATATCCTGTCTTGCCTACCTCTACCTCACACCATACGCTCTCAAAGTCATTTGTCTCACTTCCTTCCAAATTCTCCACTCTTAGAGGACATAGGTCATCACTTATCATAAGCAGTACCCCACCACCATACTTTCCCCTCCTATCCTGACGAAAAATGCTATACCCAGCGACTTCTATTCCTGTTGTTTATCCCCTTCTGTCAACCACGTCTCAGTGATTGCAATAATTTTTGGCCAGGCTGATGTTATCTGCGCCACCAATTTCCTTCCCTTATTCCGGATACTCCTGGCATTAGTATAAAGCATATAAATGCCATTGTTTCTATACCCAGCATTATCCCTTCTAGACTCCACTGGGCTCAGTGCTACCTGACATTGTCTCCCTTCATCCAAGTATCCATTCCCACAAGAGGCCACCCCTGCTATCATCCTCCCTGGACACACTGACTCGTTCAGAACAGCAATCTCTCCAGATGCCTACGTCCTTCCTCATTCAAATGTAAATGGTCTCTCGCATACAATTCCTCTCTTTCATATCCATCTTTCATATTTCCATCTCTCCTGCCGTTTCCATTCTCTCCTCTTCTAGCACCCCCATGCCTCTCACTCATACTCCCTAAATTCTCTCTCTCTCCTACTCTGATTTGCCTTGCATTTATCTCTTCCATTCTCCTAATCTTATCTTTCATGCTTCTGCTCTCATTCACAAGACTTTCCACCTCCTCTTTCAACTCATCTATCTCCCCCTGCAGGTCATCTCATCTCATCTTCTTTATACCCTCTTTTACCTTGCGGTGTCAAGGGTCCATTGATCATCGGACCTCACTCCGTTTACAGGATAAGGTGGTCAGCCCTATGCCCCAGTGTATCCTATGGCCTGTAGTGTTAAGTTCTCAAGGCCAGTTTGCCTGCTTTGCGGGATGAAAAACCCCAGAATAAACTGGGGAAAAAACCCTGCTGTCCACGCCCAAGACTGGCTAACTTGGCTATGGCTGAGGAAGATCCTTCAGCTCCTCACGTCACCGACGGGAATCGAACCTAGGACACTCCTTCCCCAGGCATATGGTTGCAAAGTGCATAGCCACTAGGCTAACCGTGCAGACTCATTCACAAGACATTCTCCTTATCTTATCTTTCATACTTCTGCTCTCATTCACAAGACATTCTCCTAATCTTATCTTTCATACTTCTGCTCTCATTCACAAGACATTCCACTTCCTCTGAACTCATCTATCTCCCTCTGCAGGTCAGTCACTCTTAATCTAAATTCACTCTCCCAAACAAAACCATCTTCTAAACTTTCACAGTCACTCACACCTTCCACACTATCAACTATTATTTTCTCATTCTCTCCTATCACATTACTTGTCTTCCTACATTCATTCCCCGTTCCTGGAGCAACAAAGTCGGATATCGATATATCTAATGTACTTATTTCCTCCAACTGCCTGCATTTTGTGCACATATGCTCTCCACTCTCTTTAACAAGCCACATATGTAATTCCCGAGATGCATGCATGCCGCAAGTACTGCATGCCACAAAGTCCCTTATGATATTGCTATTAATTGAGTTCTTAAATGGCGGAGGACTTGGCGTTACGCCACTTGCGACTGCTGCTGAATCCACCATCATTCCTTACTGCCGAGTAGCGTAATCTTTAATAATCATTCAGTTAATAAATAAGAGGAAAAAAAAGTACAAACATCAGAACATTTAAGTACTAAATATAATTAAATATACTAAAGGAAGAATGGGTCCATCAGTTCTGTATAGAAATTGGTATAAATTGTATCTTGGATACCAAAAACTGTCTTTTTCAAGACCAAATAAAACAGAGATTAAGAGATACTAAATCATTCAGATATAGTAGTAATGTGGGTACCTGGGGGGGGAGGGACATCACAAATACAATAAACCTCAAAATCACCTAATCTGGTCATTTGAGGTCAGTTACACTAACATTCAAAATTAAATGCATGTACAGACTAACTAAATGAAAAAAACTAAAATCCAAATAAAAAATCAACAAAACACAAAGGAAAAAAACTTGCATCACATTTTACAAAATCATATGAAACTTTTTGCCAAGAGTATTAATAGTAATGTTTCACTGCACTTTAGTCATGCCTATATAGTTATATAGCTTATGTAGTAAAAAAAAGTTATTTTCATTTCATTATAATTAATTCACGAAAATTACAAGTCATTTTATGTAATGTTTCTATTTTTTATACCTTAATCTGCTTAAATTAAAAAAAAAACAATAAGCAATTCATAAATTTTCTGTCAATTTTTGGAGAGCTGTTCTCATAACTACAAGCTTTATTCTCTATTCCCTCCAGATCTAAACTCAGTCAAAGCAGTGCTTAGCTCAAAGAATCCATAATTTTCTTATCTGCATGATTCTTTAGATCCCTTTATGGTCACTGCATAATCCTTGACCTAATGTGTGCTGTATACCTAGAAAGTGCAACACACAACTGTTGTGTGAAAAGAGAATCCTTTGCTAAGTCTTACATGATCGAGGCTCTGGTTCTAGTCTTATGCATTATTAAAAATAATGTAGGTATGTTACAGCATTGACACTAATACCAATGGCACCGATGTCAGTGACAGCATAAAATTACTCAAATATTGAAATTATCATACTAAAAAAAGCCACATAGTTACAAATTTGTCAAAGGTTAAAAAGGTAACAGAAACCTGTTACCCTTTGACAATGGTTAAATATAATGATTGTCATTATATTTACCTCCCACCCCCCATTTCAACTGTCAGGAAATCATTCAAGTATAGTTTATCACTTTTTTGGTTTTATGTATTCCTCAGGTTTATTTCGTACATCATTTGTTGTTGTTCGTCGTCGTCGTCATCTGAGCAATTCAAGTATAGGCTTTTTATGTCCTGTTCCTGCTCTGCAGATGAAGATGGTCTTTCCATCTTAGTCTTGTACATCTGCAGTCTCTTCTTCCTCTATGTGGTGTAGCCAATTTTGGTGATATTCTTCTATTTCTTGTATGATGTTCTTTGTATCTAATCGTTCTCTTATTTCTGTGTTTTTCTTTTTATCTAATCTAGTGAGTCCCAGGAGAGGTCTTAGAAACTTCATCTGTGCTGCTTCCAATCTTTGTCCGTTTCTTTGTTTTAGAATCCAGGTTTCACTTCCAAATTTGAGAGATGGTTTAGAGGTCATATTATGTAATCTTGGGTTTCTTTAGTCATTTGTTTTCCCAAATTTCTTTTAATGATGCCATTCACTCTATTGTAAATTTATAGTCTTGCTTCCAATTGTGAATCAGTATTGTATTGTGAGATTATATTTGCTAAGTATTTGAATTTTGTAACTTCTATTATTTTATTGTTAAGCATAATTTTGACATTGAATGGTGTTTCACACACTGCCATTGCTTTTGTTTTTGTTTCAGATATTTTCATTTAAATTTTTTTTTGCTATTTCATTTAGATGTTTAGTTGCAATTTGGAGTTTATCTTCTGAATTTGGAATTAGTACTTGATCATCTGCATAAACTATTGCATTTAGCTGTTTATTATTTGTTAGTTTAATTCTATCTTGGACAGTTGTTTTCAATTCTTTTAGGATTCTGTTTATATAAATGTTGGATAGGATTGGGATAAGCCGTAACCTTGTCTTACTCGTTTATTTATAGTTATAGGTTCTGATAATGTTCCATCTGCAAATTTGATGCACAAAAATGTGCATCAAATTTGCAGATGAAAACTATTTCTCTGTATAGACTTTTTATTGCTTTAATTAATTTAAGAGGTATTTTATTGTCTTGTAATATTTTCCAGAGTAGATTTCCGTTCAAGTTATCATATACCTTTTCGTAGTCAATACATAGCAGAAAAGCGGGCATGTTAAATTATTTTCTTTTTGATTTCATTTCTTATGATCTGTTGCATTGTGAAAGAGGCATCTGTGCATCCTCTCCCTCTTCTAAAGCCACACTGTTCTTCTTCTGAATAATTTCGTATGTTTAATTAGTCTGTTCTTTAAGATGTTTGCATATAGTCTAGATGCTGTTATTAAGAGAGGAATTCTTTTGTAATTTCTACATTTGTCCTTGGGACCTTTTTTTGTGAATACTTATTACTGCTCCAGTTTTCCATTCTTTTGGGATCTTTTGATATTTCCAGATATTATTGAAGAATTTAAGTAGGTTTTCTTTTAAGCTATTGCCTGCATATTTAAAGAGCTCAATGCATATTCCATCCAGCCCTAGGCTTTTTCTATTTCTTGAGTTTTTTAATTTTTTAATTTTTTCTAATTCTTCCATTACTATTTCTTCTGTACTTTCTTGTATATTGGTATCTTCAATTTTGTGAGTTTTGTCATTGTTTTGTATTTCTTGTTTTTATTCCATAATATTTTATAGTGCTCTATCCAATCCTCTTTTGGAAATTAGATTATTTCTTAATTGGTCATTTTCTGCTGTATGTAGTTGCCTGAAAATTTTAAAACCTATTCTTTGCGGTCCAGTGATATCCTGCTTTAATAATTTAACATATTTACTCCAATCTTCTCTGCATATACTTCTGGAAAGCTTTCTGACTTCAGCCCGTAATTTCTTATATTGTATATAGTCAGCAGCGTTTTTACTTTGCAAATAGATTTTAAAAGCTTGTTTTTTCCTTTCGATTAATTCCTTTAAGTCGTCATTCCAATTTCTGAGCAATTTTTTGTTTTTCCTTGATTTGTATCCTAAACTTTCTTCTGCTGCTTTTAGTTAGATTTTCTTTATATTTTTCCAGTCAGTTTCAATATTGTTTGTGGTTGGTTTTATTTTATCTCTTATTCTGCTTTTATATAAGTTTTAATACTCTCCTGTTCTAGGAGATGAATTTAAATTATTTATTAGATGTTGGTTCGTTATCTTTTTTTCTTTTGAAGTATGTGGTTCTTTTTATGAATTCAAATCTGTTTTCAGCTAACATGTGATCACTATCATTTCGCTCCCTCTAAAAACCCTTGTATCCATGATATTATTATTTAGTTTGTTGTTAATAATAATGTAATCTATTATCTATTATTGATTTTGTTCCTCTTGCTTCCCATGTGTACTTATGTATATTTTTATGCCTGAAGAAAGTATTGCTGATTTTTAGATTGTTAAATATGCAGAAGTCTCTTAATTGATTGTTATTGATTACTGATTCTCCTTCTGATCCAGTGCATCCTGTTATTGGGTTACTTCCCACTCTAGCATTGAAATCTCCCTTCAATATTGTTGCTTCATTTTTATTTGTTTTGTCAATACATTCCTGAAGTTTTTTGTAAAATTCATCTGTCTCTTCCCCTTTTCCATCTACTGGTGCATAAATTCCGAAAATATTGAATATTTGATTCATAATTTTCATTGTAACTTTGATTATTCTGTCTAATACCCAGTATAATCTAAAATTTTGTTTTTCCATTTTTTATTAATCCAAATTGACCCCAGATGAAGCCCATTTGTCTTCTGGAACTCCAGAGAAGATCATGACATAAATCTTCCAGAAGATTTCTTGAGATCCCTTCTTTTTCTTTTTTGTCTCAGTTATTGCTGCTATATCAATGTTTCTATTTTTTTAGTACTCTGTTTAGCTCACAAATTTTGTGTGACTCCACAGACATTCCAAGTAGCTATTTTTAATTTTTCAAAGAGAAGTCTCTGTCCATTATCTTGGTCAATTTTGATTAAATCCATCCTATTTTTCTTCTTTAGAGCTTTGCAGGTAATTTGAAATTTCTCCTGGATAGGCTACCAACCTTTTGCAGGGAGAGTTCGGTGGTGGTGTGGCTGCCACCTTAAGGCTTCCGAACCTGCCTTTTGGGAGGGAAAGCAGACTCCCACTGCGTGAGATGGAAAAAACATTGTATAATAGGAAAGATTCACCCCTAGCCCTTGACTACTTTAATAGCATTGGGGGGAGGGGAGGAGCAAGAAGAACAACAAGAAAGAAAGAAAAAAGAGCAGGGACAGGTCTACAGATAATATACAGATGTATATTACATGAAGTAAGGCATGGTCCAGCATCAGGTACCGCGGGTTTTACGCTCCCGTACTCCTTAAAGTGAACCCTTAAGGATGTTGTTTATTATTTTAACGGTATAATAGAACACAGAAACTAAGTAAATAATTAATTTTTTAACTTAATGCTGATATTTCGCTGGTGTTATAAACAGCATCTTCAGAGCACAAAAACACTGTTTGCAATACGCGAGACTATAACAACATGGTGTACTTAAACAAAATTGTAGCAGCAACGCAAAGACTAGAGTCCTGATTTTGGCGCACTCTATCTGAAAAAAAAAAAAAAAAGCTATCATATATTACTAGAGTCCTAGAAAAGTGCTAGTTTTTTCTTAATATGACTGTCTCCCAGATCTTTGGCAAGTTAATACAGCCATATTTGTTGAGATTTGGAGTGTGTTTTAGGGCTTCTGTCACCTCTAAGAACAATCTCTCTGATTCATACTGGTTTCTGTGTAGTACTTTTGTGTTTTTCCAGTTGATCCTGTGTGCAGGGGTATCCAGAGCATGGTCTGCTAGGCCAGACTTCCCATAATGATAATTCCGGACGTATCTTTTATGTTCGCTGATGCGGATGTTCACAGTTCTTCCTGTTTGACCGTAGTAGGCTTGATTACATGAGCAGGGTACTTGGTAGACTCCTGGATGTGATAAAGGAGTAATGCTGTCCTTGGGTGAGCGGATGAGGGTAGTTAATTTGCTACATGGTCTGAATGTAGTGGGTAGTTTATGTTTATTGAGAATTCTTGAGATCTTTTCAGATGCGCCTTTAATGTAAAGGATGGTGACTGTTTTGTTGTAGTTCTCTGTTGTGGATGGTGGGAGGGGTTTCTTAAGAGTGTTTAGTATTTTGTTTATTTTATGTGGATTGTAGCCGTTGGCCAAGAAGGTGTGGCGTAAGTGAGTCAGTTCAGCAGTAAGAGCCTTGTCATTGGAACAGATTGCTCTCGCTCTATGGGTTAGCATTTTTAATATGCCATATCGTTGAGAAGCATGATGGTGTGATTGTTTGTGTAAGTATCTACCTGTATGCGTAGGTTTTCTAAAAACTGAAAATGATAAGGAACCATCTGGAAGACGTGTGATAAGTGTATCCAGGAAGGGCAGACAGTTGTTGGCTTCCAGTTCCATAGTAAAGTGAATTTTTTTGGATGTTGGCTATTTAAATGTGCTAAAAATGTTTTCAATGTCTCTGGGCCATGTGGCCAAATAGCAAGCATATTGTCAACATAGCATAGCCAAAGTGTTGGTTTGAGAGTGGCTGTATCGATTGCTTGTTTTTCCAGGTGTTCTATGTAAAAGTTGGCTGGGGAGGAAGGGGGGAGCCCATGGCTGTCCCATCTATTTGTTTGTATATTTTCCCTTTCCATGTGAAATATCCTGCATGTATTGTGAATTTGAATAGTTGAAATATATCAGGGGGAGGGGTGTGACTTCAGTAGATTGAGGGTTTCTATTAGTGGTACATTTGTGAATAGTGAAGTGATGTCAAAGTTTACTATTAAGTCTGAGCTTTTTAGGGTAAGGTGTTGTAAGACGCTTTTTAAGTGTGCTGAATTTTTGACAAAGGAGGGAGAATTGTTTGTGAGAGTAGTTTAGTATTTTGTTTCACAAAATACTAAACACTCTTAAGAAACCCCTCCCACCATCCACCACAGAGAACTACAACAAAACAGTCACCATCCCTTACATTAAAGGCACATCTGAAAAGATCTCAAGAATTCTCAATAAACATAAACTACGCACTACATTCAGACCATGTAGCAAATTAGCTACCCTCATCCGCTCACCCAAGGACAGCATTCCTCCTTTATCACATCCAGGAGTCTACCAAGTACCCTGCTCATGTAATCAAGCCTACTACGGTCAAACAGGAAGAACTGTGAACATCCGCATCAGCAAACATAAAAGATACGTCCGGAATTATCATTATGGGAAGTCGGGCCTAGCAGACCATGCTCTGGATACCCCTGCACACAGGATCAACTGGAAAAACACAAAAGTACTACACAGAAACCCATATAAATCAGAGAGATTGTTCTTAGAGGCGACAGAAGCCCTAAAACACACTCCAAATCTCAACAAATATGGCTGTATTAACTTGCCGAAGATCTGGGAGACAGTCATATTAAGAAAAAACTAGCACTTTTCTAGGACTCTACTAATATATATGATAGCTTTTTTTTTTTTTTCAGATAGAGTGCGCCAAAATCAGGACTTTAGTCTTTGTGTTGCTGCTACAATTTTGTTTAAGTACACCATGTTGTTATAGTCTCGCGTATTGTGACAAACAGTGTTTTTGTGCTCTGAAGATGCTGTTTATAACACCAGCGAAATATCAGCATTAAGTTAATAAATTAATTATTTACTTAGTTTCTGTGTTCTATTATACCGTTAAAATAATAAACAACATGTTCGACGAACACATAAGTCTGTCCGCACCCTTAAGGATGTGGTTCTTACAATCATCAATTCTCCACACCCTGGTCAACCTTCCTGGTAAACAAATTCTTGTGCATTCATTCACTACATCTCTGTTAATAATATCCTCATATAGCATTACTTTTGAATCATTCATTACCTTTTTCTCCTGACAATTCCACACAATTATTATTGCATTCTCTCATTTCCATTCGCCAGCCATGTAATTTAATGCTGTGTATATATATATATATATATATATGAAAGAATGATCATTAATTCGGTTAACATACATATTTTTTTAAAAATAATTGAATGACTAGAACCGAGATTTAAGTAAAATGGTTTTAATATAAAAACACGACTAGTTTCGGCTTTTAACAACCTTCATCAGGTGACATTATAAAGAAAGAAAAAACAAAAAAGAAAAACACTAAAACACTGACTTAAATAAACTATGAACATCATAGAGAGTCTCTATACATAATAGACATTAAATCGTTGTGGTTGTATTTAAAGCCGTTCTTTCATTTGTTGTATTGTTGGGAAAGTACGTGCTAGTAGCATCTCATGAACGGCAGTACATAATTACAACTGAATGACTATCTGAGAGGTTGTAGCTCAAGTTATTATTTAGATGAACAGGAATGATGATGATTTCTCTAGATTCCATGATTTTTTTCTCTAGTTCATCATTGCAACGGAAGATGTTAGTAGATTTTTCCCAGCAGACTTTGCGACTTTGGCTTTCATCGTTAGGATTAGCCGAGAAAAGGATATAACTTGATAATGCACTGGCTCGCTGTCTCTTATAAGTAATGTCCCTCATGTGTTCTTCCATACACAATTCAACAGATTTGTCTGTCTGCCCAAAATAAGGAATATCACAATCACACAATATTTTATATACACCAGGGTATTTGAGATGATGACGACGACAAGGTTTGGGGTAGCTTATTAAAAAACGAATCTTTGGAAGTGGAGTGAACAAGGTTCTGATATTGTATTTTCTTAGAACTTTTGCTAATTTATGTGAAACTGTACTTATGTAAGGAATAGATATATTGTCTTTGAATCTATATGTTTCTTCTGAACGATGTCTAGGAGGATTAAGAAGGAATCTTTCAATGATTCTCTTGGAATATCCATTAACTTTGAAAGAAGTTTTGAGATGGTTTATTTCTGTAAGAAGTTCATTTGGGTCATCTAGAAGAGAACGAGCTCTATGTCCCAAGGTGGAAATTGTTCCAAGCTTATGAGGAGGGAAGTGATAGGACTGACTGTGCAGATATCTGTTGGTATGTGTGGGCTTTCTATATATTGATATTTTGAGTTTACCAGAAAAGCAGACAGTTTGACATCAAGAAAAGGCAGGGAATTATCCGTTTCAAGCTCGGCAGTAAACTTAATACTATGATATCGGGTATTGAGATGTTCGAGGAAAACCAGAAGGGAATCATGTCCATGGCTCCAAATAATGAAGACATCATCTACATAGCATTTCTAAACTTTAGGTGTTAAAATAAAGGAAGAGATAGCCTTGGTTTCAAAATCCTCTAAGTAAATATTTGTGAGCACAGGGGATAAAGGATTACCCATAGCCAGTCCATGATTTTGCTTGTATGTAGTATCTTGAAATTTGAAGTAACCAGATTTGTTGCAATGTGTAAGCAAGGCTAACATTTTTTTTGGTTAACTTGTCCTTGAGTAATGTTAGGACTTCATCTGTTGGGACATTAGTGAACAGAGAAGTTATGTCCAAGCTAGCCATGATTTCATCTTCATCAACTGTTACATCCTTGATGTATGTAAAAAATATTTGTTCTTGACAAATCCTTTAGCAAGAACAAATAGTGTTCTTGATAAAGGATGGCAACTTGCCTGAAAAACTTGCCCGTTCTCTTCTGGATGACTCATATGAACTTCTTCTAGAAATAAACCATCTCAAAACTTCTTTCAAAGTTAATGGATATTCCAAGAGAATTATTGAACGATTCCTTCTTAATCCTCCTAGACATCGTTCAGAAGAAACATATAGATTCAAAGACAATATATCTATTCCTTACATAAGTACAGTTTCACATAAATTAGCAAAAGTTCTAAGAAAATACAATATCAGAACCTTGTTCACTCCACTTCCAAAGATCCGTTTCTTAATAAGCCACCCAAAACCTTGTCATCATCATCTCAAATACCTTGATGTATATAAAATATTGTGTGATTGTGATATTCCTTATTTTGGGCAGACAGACAAATCTGTTGAATTGTGTATGGAAGAACACATGAGGGACATTACTTACAAGAGACAGTGAGCCAGTGCATTATCAAGTCATAACCTTTTCTCGGCTAATCCTAATGATGAAAGCCAAAGTCGCAAAATCTGCTGGGAAAATTCTACTAACATCTTCCGTTGCAGTGATGAACTAGAGAGAAAAATTGTGGAATCTAGTAAATCATCTTCAATCCTGTTCATCTAAATAATAACTTGAGCTACAACCTCCCAGATAGTCATTCAGCTGTAATCATGTACTGGCGTTCACGAGATGCTACTAGCACGTACTTTCCCAACAATACAACCACAACGATTTAATGTCAATTATGTATAGAGACTCTCTATGATGTTCATAGTTTATTTAACTTTCAGTGTTTTAGTGTTTTTTCTTATTTCTTTCTTTTATAATGTCACCTGATGAAGGCTGTTACAAGCCGAAACTAGTCGTGTTTTTATATTAAAACCTTTTTACTTAAATCTCGATTCTAGTCATTGAATTCTTTAAAAAAAAAAAAAAAAAATATGTATATATATATATATATATATATGCCTCATTTCATCTCAGTTTCAAGTCTTCTCTCCACTCCTGTGCCATTTAATACATTTGCTTAGTTACTATAATATGCTCATACTGTCTTGCTTGCCAGTTTACTCACTATCAATCAACCCTTCCGTTCTCTAAGTCAACTGTCTTCTCATTCATTTCATGTCTTTCATTTCTTAAAACATTAATGCAAACTTCATACGAATTTATGGCAAGATAAAAAAGTTGGTATGTCACCAGTCTCTGATATAATCTATTAACATCTTGCATAGTTAATAACACAAGTCATTATTATTGCAGGACTTCCATGGAATTAACCCATCGCAGAAAACGTACTCCAGTTATCACAAAGTATCATATCACTCATTTTACCGTCTGCATTCTGTCTATGCATTTCATTTACCTACTACTACTACTCTCTATGCAAAAAATCTATCCTCCCCCATTTTGCAACTTCAGGGATGCTTCTTTTCCTTTTTAGTAAGTTTATCCGATAATCTAGGAAGGGGCCTTCAGAAATGCTCCTGTTGAAATATATCTTTTTGTCTTTATTATAAATGCTAAAAAAAGTGCTGCTGCTTCTTTATATTTAATATTTTCACTAATGCTTATGTTCATTTAAAGTTGCCTCTACTAATAATAATTATGCTTCTTAGTAGTTTCTTCGGTGATTAGATTAGTAAACTCGCTGCTCACATACTACATTTTACAATCCACAAATTCTCATCTATTCAAGAGATATGGATTTCTATAATTTTTTTTTTAAACTTATGTGAGGAACATTAGGCATTATTAGGGATATTATCAAGGTATTATACTTGAATAAATGAAAATCATTTATATCTAATGTTGATATCTAGTACATTTGTAAGAAACTTCACTCAATTATTCCCATTTTATCTTCTGGCCTTAACAAAGGTGGCAAATAGGATAACCTTTGTAACATATTTCTGATAAACTGACTACTTTTTCTGTTCTCCAGATCTGAACACCTGCTCACACTGAAGTAGAAATAATTCTCCTGCTATTCAAGCCATGATTTTCAATGTTTTGTCAGGAAATGCCTTGGCATTTCTTGGCAAAACTTCACTGTATTTTAAGTGGCTTGAGAACAAAACTTTAACATTGTTGCACTTACTTGTTTCTGTGGTAACAAAAAGAAGTAATTTTAAAAGCTCCAAATGCTTCAAACTTGCTTCTTGTTCATATAATAGTCAAGCCACCAAGATCCACTAAAGCTATTAGGTGCAACCATATGTCCATCTCTGTTTCCACTGCTCACATTCAGATAATACTACCATTGCAGCATCATCCAAAGACAGTGCTGACTTGTCGATGACTTCTTCACTAACTCTTGCATAGATGACTATGGCAAAGCAATTATTTCCCACTTTATCAAGAACTACACCCCATGCCATACCTGGTCTTGTCAGAAAAATATCAGATGAATCCTGATTATTTTGAACACCAATATGTCATTTGGTCCTGATAATATCTCTTCTCCCATTATGCTAAAAACTTGTCCAGAATTAATTCCAATTCTCTACCTACCTAACTGGCATCTGCCTCACAGCATGGAAACAAGCCCATTCTAAAAATAAATGAGTTTGTTGGCAAAGGTCAACTTTGCCACAATAATCAGCAGTATGAGTTCTGCTATTTTTGATCTAGGTTTGGAGAAATTCACATTTATTGTCCAGCTCTAAACTTACCAAATCAACTTCTCTTCTCCTGTTTCATTCTTTTTACCTCTGCTAATTTGAACTCTCTCTCAAACAGTGTGTTTCCTCAAGACTACAATCTTTAGTTGTTTAGGAAACATGTTTACAGATTCCTTCTTATCCTCTTGCCCATAGCCTGTAGTGGGATTCAAAGCCGCAACTTGTTGGAAAAGTGAAGCACTGTTCACTCAGCCAACCAGTCTGTTTAGTGAAGTCCAGTCATAATTTCTTTGGGTGGTAGATGACTTTCATTGTCATCTACAGTGTGAAATTACTGCCCCTGATTATTTGGAGGCATGAAGTGATTTAAAAAAGTTCTCTATTTAGTTTCTAGAGCAAGGTTTTTGAACTGGGTAAAAAAAAATACAAAAATTATTATAAAAATGATAATTAGCTCACCCATGGTACTAAAGTACGATAGGTTTTTACTGCATTTTGTGTGTGTGGGAATGAACATAAAAAATAAAACAAAACAACCTTTTAGTTGCTTTAGCTCAGCAATAAATTGAAATTTATCTATATCTTCTATTTTTTACCCAGCATATAATCTTTTGCGATTTTTGAAAATTGCTTATCATTTATCATCTGAGGAACACTTTTGAAATAGGTTTTTCCTATGTTTAGGTTAAAGAGCAGGCATTCTAATGAATGCCGACTCTTTAACCCGAAACCCCATTATCGTTTTTTTTTTTTTCATAAATTATAATAAAAATCATTCCTTTAATAAGAGGAACTTTTTTCCTTTTTCTTTAGATTATTGGTACAGCTGAATATGGCTTAAATTTAACTCTCTACCAGGACCAGTCTTCATTTGCATGTTCAAAAGTTCGGGCTTATTTGGATTATTATGGATTCTCTTATGATATAGTAGAAGTGAATCCCTTATTTAAAGACGAGATTGCATTTTCGGAAGTAAAAAAGTTACCTATACTTCTAGTTAAAGATTCAGAAGAGGAAGTATTTAAGGTAAATTCCAGAATTCTTTATAAAGCATTTAATAGGAAGAGTTCTTAATTGCAGTTTTATTATGTTTCAGACCATACTGAAAATATATACGAGTGGAAGAAGGAATGAACTTAAAAAAAAAATTGACAAATTTTAATGTTAATTTTGAACTTTGTAATGAATATTAGTAACTGTTTTTTTTTTTTTTTTTATTAACAGATAATTGATGATACCCTAATCATAACTATTTTAGAAGATTATGTGCAAGATCCTGATAGGAATCTGAAAGGTGTTCTGGACTGTCATATTTCTCGTACTTTTGTGGATTATGTTGTTGACAACATACATATAGAAGTAATGAACAGATATAAATTGAAAGAAAACAGTGCAAATAATATATATGGAAGAAACAGAAAGTATGTTTCAGTTTACAACTCGCCCTCTTTCTAATTAAAATTGAGCATATTGTTATACAAATAGTACATACATACATACATCTTCAAGGCCCACTCTTCCTAATTGGGTTGTGGGGGCAACAGCTGCAAGAGGAACTTCCAATGGTCATGATCCTCTGCCACCAAGCTCAGGTGTTCTGGTGGGATTCCCAAACGTGTCCACCCAAGGTTTTGGATGTAATCTATCCAGTGAGTCCTT
Organism: Typopeltis vanoorti; assembly: GCF_054136105.1. Classification (NCBI taxonomy): domain Eukaryota; kingdom Metazoa; phylum Arthropoda; class Arachnida; order Uropygi; family Thelyphonidae; genus Typopeltis; species Typopeltis vanoorti. Next base: position 14,713,867 of record NC_143563.1, read on the forward strand.
GGCCTTCCACTTGGCCTCCCACCCTCTGGCTTGGCAAAGAGGGCCTGCTGAAGGAGCCTCTCTTGTGGCATTCTGACCAGGTGCCCGTACCAACGTAACTGTGATCTCTCAACACGGAGAAGCAGAGGTTGAGTATTGAGGGTTTCCCGAATTGCAGAGCTTCTGACTCTGTCGAGTTTTGTCAGCCCTGCAACCCCTCGAAGGAACCTCATTTCAGCCGCGTGGATTTGTGTCCGCATTTTTTCGGTCATTACCCAACTCTCATGACCATAGGTGAGGATGGGGACATAGACTGTATTGAAGACAGTCACCTTTGCCTTCTGGCTTAACTCCCGCTTCAATACTACCGAATGGCCAAGCTCCCGCAATATTGAGCTTGCTAAGCCAATTCGAGTATCTAGCTCTATGTCCCATTTTCCATCATTCGTGAATATGGACCCAAGGTATTTAAACTTCTCCACCTGCCTCATTGGGACTCCACTTACATTTAGAGTGCACTGGGATGGTTGTCCTTGAGACCACAAATGTTTTGGTTTTGGCCACACTGATCTTCATTCCGGCGTCTGCACAAACAGTTACAAACCTATCCAGGGTCCGCTGGAGGTCATCTGTGGAAGAGCTAAGCAGAACTAGGTCATCTGCAAAAAGCAGACGTCCAATGCTACATCTTCCAATTCTGACACACTCACTGCCTTGGCTGTGCTTACCAATCCAGTCCATAAATATTATGAAAAGGAGGGGTGACAGAACTCACCCTTGGCAGAGGCCAACGGAGACTGTGAAAGATTCAGACTTTGTGCTGTTTATCCTGACACAAAACTCTGGGCATTCATACAGGGACTTGATGGCAGCTAATAGTTGACCATCCACTCCATACTCCTGTGCTACTTGCCAAAGCTTATCCCGAGGCACCCGATCATATGCCTTCTCCAAGTCCACAAAACATGTGTAGACATTCTTGGCATATTCCCAAGATTTTTCAAAGACTTGCCTTAAAGTGAAGATTTGGTCAGTTGTGCTTCTACCAGGACAAAAGCCACATTGTTCTTCCTGGAACTTTGACTCAACTATGCTCCTGCAACGTCTTTCCAAGTACTTAGCATACACTTTCCCAAGCAGGCTGAGCAGAGAGATGCCATGATAGTTACTGCAATCCTTCTGGTCTCCCTTCTTATAGACTGGTATATTATGCCTGTCTACCATTGCTTTGGTGCTTGCCCAGATATCCAAGCAGCCTGACACACTCAAGTCAGCCATAGAACACTGTCTCGATTTAAGGCTTTTAGCATTTCAGGCCAAATTTCATCATCGCCAGTAGCCTTGCCTGATTTTAGCGATCTTATTGCTAAATGGACCTCTTCTGCTGTGAGACTAGTCATTGCCCCGATCTGCACCCCTTGGATGTCCACAACTGCTGGGCCACCCGGGTTAAGAAGGCTCTCAAAGTATTCCCTCCATCTGTGGAGGATATCCTTCTTGGTTGTTAAAAGTGCACCATCAGAGGCCTTAATTGCCCTTGCTGTGCACGATTTCCTCCCTCGAAGGCGGCGGATGGTCTGCCAGAATACTTTGTTTGCATTTGCATAGGATGAGTCTAATCTTTCTCCAAAGGATTCCCAAGCCTTCTGCTTTGCTGTCTTTACTGCCTTAGCAGCAGCATTTCGTGCTTCAGCATACTGCAAATGCATCTCAGTTGACCTGACTTTAAGCCATGTTAGGTAGGACTACTTTTTTGTCCTGACAGTTTTTCGCACTTCTTGGTTCCACCAAGGTCTCCTTTTCTCACTGCCCATTGCCATGCCGAACCACTTTCTGCCACACCATGAGAGTGCAGAGGCAGTGATAGCTGTTCTGAACAGCTTCCATTCATCCTTAACATCTGCAGTATGCTTGGTGATCTCTTACAAATTGTAACAGTTAAAAATTGACTTGCAGATTTCAAGAAACAATACAAGCTTATCTGTTATGTGATAAACATACTTTGTGCAGGATCCTAGTTAATTTACTAACAGTCATGCATTTTGAGAATTGTTGTATGTTGTATATGATTAATATTGGATTTAACGAAGATGCCTATATAATAAAGATTGGAAAAACAACAAAAATATACCCCAAAGAAACCTAAAAATCAAATAATTTCCATATAAAAAAAATCTTGCATATCTACCTCAATATGTGGAACTCAGTATAAGCATTAATGATTTGCACCACTACTACCATCAGGTGTTTCTATGCATATACCACTTATATATCAATTGAAACATGATTGGCTGCTCCTTACTCAACCTTAACTGGCATCTTCTACAAACACAGTTTAACTATCCTAACTACATTCTGCGTGATTCCTTCTGTATAAAGTGTAGAACATGTGCATTTGTTTGCTTCAACATTTCATTTCAGAGATTACTAAACCTCAAATCCACTCTGGATAGACTTGTCTTGCTTTGTTGCTTTTATTTACAGTCTTTGCTACCCTCCTAATTCAGATCACTAGACTGACATCTTTGATTATCTCAGAAGGTTGATTTTCTATAGTGTAATTATCCAAAAAGTGAGATCATCTTCCTTCCTTCCTTAGAGACTTAGATATGTGTAATTGAAACTGGCTTCCTTGCTCACATTTCACTGATAATACCAAAATGGACATGGATATCACCAGACAGACAAACCAAGAATATGATAGACTATATTATTGTAAACCAAAGATGGAAATCAAGTTGCAGATCCTTTTCTGCAGATTGTGGATCAGACCATAAGCTAGTATTAGCAAACCTAAGAATAAAGTTAAAATCTGAAACCACTTTTAGAGTCAAAAGGAGACTGAATGTAAAAAAACTACAAGACAACAATATTCTAAGAAAATATCAACTAGAACTAGATAAAAACCTGAAGGAACTACCAAAACAGAATATAAACATTGAAGAACATTGATGCAAATTAAAGGAAATAATATTAACATCGGCAGAAAAACAATAGGTTACACAGAAAGAGAAGGTAAAAAGGATTGGATCTTGAATGAAGGTAAAAAGGTTAAGCGATCAAAGGAAAAGCATGAAACTAAAACACAACTATAACAGAAATGAATATAACAGATTAACCAGAGAAATTAGAAAACTAGTTAAAAGGGACAAGAATAACTGGTTAGAATAAAAATGCAAAATGGCAGAAAAGCTATCAAAAGAAAATAACCTTCATGGATTATATAAACAAATAGACCAAATTAGTAAGACACGGACAACAAAAATTATAATGATCAAAAACAAAGAGGGACAACTAATTGAAAGTAAAACAAAAAAGAATGGCCAGATGGGAAGAATACTTCAAAGATTTATATAATAAAAACAGCTCACAGGATATTACTATTCCAGCCCTGAAATGGAAGAGGAAACAAACATCTTTACCATAGAAATAATAGCACACAGCATAGAAAAACTCAAAACTAGGAAAGCACCTGTCATTGATCAAATATATGCAGAATTCTTAAAAGCAGGAAAGGGAACATCTTTTGGAATCATTAAAAACATTATTTGAAAGGATAGGCAAAAACAAAGCAGTGCCTACTGATTGGACCAAATCAGTTATAACTCCTGTATACAAAAAAGGAGATAAAACAGAATGCAATAATTACAGAGGCATTAGCCTCCTCAGTATTCCAAGTAAGGTTTTTATGAAAGTACTCCAAAAACAAATTAAGCCATATATAGAACTAGCACTAGGAGAAGAACAAGCAGGTTTCAGACCCGGACGAAGCACAATTGTTCAACTATTCATCTTATGACAGCTAATAGAAACGACACTAGAGTACAACCAAAGTTGCTACATAAATTTCATAGACTTTCGTCAGGCATTTGATTCAATCCATAGGAGAGAACTATGGAAAGCTATGGAAGAATTTGGAATTCCCAACAAAACAATAAGAATAATAAAGAATCTGTATGAGAAATCTGAAAGTGCAGTACGAATGGAGGACACCTTAACCAACTGGTTCCACACAGAGCGGAGTAAGACAGGGATGCAATCTGTCACCAGACCTGTTCAATCTTACACTGGAAGAAGCAAACAATAAGGCCTTAAACAACGAAGACTCCTGAATCAAAATATATGGGAAAAATGTAACAAATTGAAAATTTGCAGATGACATTACATTACTTGCAAGCACAGAAGAAAATCTACAGCGAATTTCTGATAAAATAAAGGAGGAGTGTATAAAATCTGGTTAAACATAAATATAGACAAAACAAAAATTGTGCAAATAGGAAAAAGAAGCACCAATCTGAAAATTGAAATTGATAGTAAGAATCTGGAACAGGTAGAAAACTTTACCTACCTTGGAGGAGTTATTGAGTACAGTGGTGAAATTATAAAAGATATAAACAGACGAATCAGTCAAGCATCCCAGACTTTTGGATGACTTAAAATATGGAAGTCGAGACATCAAACAAGTAACAAAAGTAAGAATCTATGAAACAATGGTCCTCCTAATACTCCTCTATGGAAGTGAATGCTGGAATCTCAAAAAGGCTGAAGAGAAAAATTTATTAACTACTGAAATGGGTTGACTAAGAAGATTACTTGGAGTGTCTCTGCTGGATCAACTAAGAAACGAAGACATAAGGAAACACTCTAAAACAAGAAATAACAATAATAGACAAAATCCAAGAAAGTAGACTGCAATGGTTTGGCCATGTGACCAGAATGGGAACAGAAAGACTACCATCTAAAGCCCATAAATACAATGATGGAAGGTAAAAGATCCAAAGGACGGCCCAGAATTAGATGGATAGACAAAATAAAAGAGGACTTGAAAACCAAATCATAACAAGCCACACCAAACTGGACATAATTGTTCAGACAGACAGAAGTGGAAAGAGTTCATTCGGCCTCATCATCATCCACATAGATGATGGAAGAGAGACCTCAATTTTACCTCAATCCTCTTGAAAATAATGGATAAGGTCATTAAAGCCAACTTCTTCACTAACTGGTGGTCCACCACTTAATTTGTGATTACCAGTGGATTCTACCATATTAATATCTTTAAGATCCTGATCCATGCTCTTGTTTAGAACACCCTAGCTTAGATCTGTGTAGCTCTGTAACAATGGCATTTGCATCCATAGCACTAGGCTGCCCAAAGAAAGACCCTTCTAAGTTTAATTCTAGTTGCCAAGTAAAGGTTAAAACATTTCTTAGACTGGTTCCCAAGTTAATCAATCTTTGACATTGACAAGTAGTTTTTTCCCTCCTTGAAGCTCAAGTTTTTCATCCTGTAAACTCAAGAAAATCAATATCATTGATTTTCTTGATATCTAATATCATTGATAGTTTGGGCCATCTGTCTCTGATTGGCTAACGGTGGTGATTGACTGTCCCTCAGTCTCCAGGCTGCCCAAAGAAAGACCCTTCTAAGTTTGATTCTAGTTGCCAAGTAAAGGTTAAAACATTTCTTAGACTGGTTCCCAAGTTAATCAATCTTTGACATTGACAAGTAGTTTTTTTCCCTCCTTGAAGCTCAAGTTTTTCATTCTGTAAACTCAAGAAAATTCATATAATTGATTTTCTTGATATCTAATATCATTGATTTTCTTGATATCTAATATCATTGATAGTTTGGGCCATCTGTCTCTGATTGGCAAACGGTGGTGATTGACTGTCCCTCAGTCTCCAGAATGTCAGCTAGGGCTAAAACAGCCTTGCCCACTTCCTTTGGGGGATAAAAAAGCATTAGCAGATAGTGGAGCTCTACTTGTCATATTAAAAATTAGTATTATTTAAGGTGTATTATTTAATATTTTTATATATTTTATATTATTATTATTATTTTTATTTTATATTATTTTTATGTATTATATTATTATTTTAATCATATTATTTAATAGTAAATAATTTGAAATCTAAGCTATGATGCATTATGATTCACTGCTCTTAAAAATTAAATGCTGAGGTGCACTTTTCCTCAAGAAGCATGCCTCGATTAATGCCAGGACATTAAAACTTGTTTGGGTCCACGAGACTTATTATCAGCATATAAGAGTTAAATGTTTCACAACTTTTATTCTGAAGTTTGCTCATATGATGTGATATGTTTTTAAGTGTAATGTATGAAAGAAGATATTTTTGCAAGCTTTTTCATATGAAATTTGCAATATTTTATGCAAATATATATATATGTATGTATGTATTATAGCATAAATAACTAACAACTATCTGGAGGCATGCAAAAGTGGTGGCCTTTCTGAAACCAGGGAAAACTCCATCCAAAGCAAAAAAAATTACAAACCTATATCACTACTCAGCAACCTCTTTAAACTCTATTATTAATTATTGAGTTTAAACTTTAAACTCAATAATTAATTTTGAATAGGCTACAACCCCTAATTAAACTCCATCTTATTGTTGAGCAGGCTGGTTTTAGACCAGGCAAATCCTGTACATCACAAATTCTCAACCTCACTCAATATATAGAAAATGGTTATAAGCAAAAACTTGCCAAAGGAGCAGTCTTTATAGACCTAACTGCAGCATATGATACCATAAACCATCTCACACTCAGAAATAAAATATACAGAATAATTAGAGACTATCACCTTGTTCTCCTGATCCAATCACTCCTGGAAAACAGATGCTTTTTTGTTGACCTGGGAGGTAGGAAAAGCTGCTGGCATTCCCCAAAAAACACCTCCCCCAAGGAAGTGTGTTATCACCATTACTTTTTAATATCTATGTCAATGATCTCCCCATCTTTCCAGGAACTAGAAATTTTATCTATGCTGATGACCTTGCCATAGCTGCTCAATCAAAAAATTTCAAATCCTTTGAAATTACTCTATCACTTGCCTTAAATAGTCTAACCACATATTTTAGCAGTAATCAATTAAAACTAAACCCCTTGAAAACCTAGACTAGCCTTTTCCACTTTAAAGTCAATTTCCACTTTAAAGCCAATAAGGAAGCTACAGATTTCTTGAGAAGGCTCTAATATAGAACATTCCTGGAACCCAGTCTACCTCGGTGTGACTCTGGATCGCCCCTTTTCATATAAAACACACACACAGAAAAAACAAATGCAAAAATTAATGCAAGAAACAACATACTAAGAAAGCTTACTTCTTCCAAATGGGGAGCAGACCCTAGCACACGATCTTCTGCTTTGGCCCTTTGCTATTCTCCTGCTGAATATGCCTGCCTTGTATGGTCCAGATTCTGCCATGCTGAAACACTTGACCCACCATTGACCAACACCACTAAGAGACCTGTATATTTTGGCTGGTATTGCACCCCCCCCCCTTCAATTTGATGATCTGCATTCTCAGCTGATGAAAGAAGCAGACAAATGAATGATGAGTGCCACCCACTATTTGGGTAGACTACAGTGCCCCAAAGACTAAGATCCCAACATAGCTAGCTTCCTAGCAACTGTTAAACCACCTGAAAACTCTCCAGAGCCAAGACTTCAGCAATGGCTTCCTTCAGAATAATACTAATATTCCAACACCGGACATCTTCCACGTGGTGCCCACTTGGATTGGAATACTTGGAAAAGACTCAGCAGACTACAAATGACAGGATGCTGCAAACAAAACCAATGGGGGCTACCTCACTGGACCAGATAGTTGAGTGTGGGACAACCCAGTCCATGGAACACCTCTCTTGCCCCCTTCTTCAATCACCTTGCACAGAAAGAGCAGTTGATTGTGCAAGATTCTGGAGGAACACCTGACCATATTTATTGTATATAACTTATATATAGTTTCTTTTTTGCTTCATGTTTTGCTTATTATTTCCTGAATAATATACTTACTAAATTTAAGCTGTTCTCGTTTGTAATGTATCCTAATTTGTTGTAAATAATGTTGTATCAATTACTTACTACTGTACCACTTGTTTGGATACGAAATAAAAAATAATTAAAGCAAGAAATTATGACCATTTGAGCAGATACTATGTTTGATCCCATACTATTAGGTGCTGGATGAGAAGGATATTGGCAATATAAGTGTTAAAAATATGTCTGTCATGTAATGTTGGAATGCATCCCTCGAGTTCAAAGAATAAATAGGTGGAAGTGAAATTAAGCAAGACATTCTTCAGAAAAAGATGTTGTGGAAAGAATACTGTGTATAAGAATGATATTGGTTATGAAAATTATAAGGTACAGGGCAGAAGAGTTAACTGTTGAACAGGAAGCTAAGTGTGAGTATGAAAAGAAACTTTCTCTGCAAGTAAAAGAAAGCATGACTGTGAAAGAATAATTGTTGAATGAAGATGGTATTACAGGCGACAGATGTAGAAGAGATTGTTCAACTAATAAGTGCCAATTTTTTTAATGCCATCAACCTGATATATGCAACTCAGAGTTCAGAATGCTACCTTTACACTAGATGAAGAAACTCAGATTTGAGAAGGAGATACTAAAGCCTTTTGCATAAACTGAATAAGAATTCAGCAATAGGAACTGATGGAATATCAACACAGTGTTAAAAAGTGTGTTCAGCTTAAATGAACTCTGTCTTTGACCTGATTCTATGATTTGAGACTCGACACAACATACATTTCATCATCATCAAATTCCTGACGTGTGCCCTCAAGGGGTGTAGAAGATATGAAAGTACTACATGAAAAATTTACAGCATTACCAACTTCCTATCTACAATTTTCTTCCAAATCAATCTGTTACCTGTCAAATGTTACCCCAACATTATCAGATCTTATATTTCTGTTTTTCTAAGGCACTTTTGCCATATCAATCCACCTATATCTTGTCTTCCTCTGGATCTTTTTACTGCCAACCTGGCAGAGAACACTTGTTTTGCTAATCTTTCCTCTCCCATTCTGTTTAAATGACCATACCACCTGAGATTAGCTCTGCTAACACATTCCTGGATGCTAAAAATGTTAAGTTCTTTCTCTCCTTTTTAATATGATATTGCCACTGATGCTATCTGTTCATTCCCCTAATCTTTCTCAGGACTCTCGTATCCGTGGTCTCTAGTCAAGTGTTTTACTTCTAACCCAGATCTCAGAACAATAAGTTAAAATTGGTTTGAACACTATCTTGTATACAGCTAATTTAGTGTTTTGACTAATTTCTCTCTTATTCCATATAAATTTATTCAGTTGACTTCCTACCATACCAGTTTGGTTGATTCTGTTGTCTATTTCCACATTTAATTTACCATCTTCATTAAAGATCGTGCCTAAATAGCTGAAATGTTTTACTTGTTCTATAGGTTCTCCATTCACAATGCAGTTGATATTTTTAATGCTTCTGTATATTTTCATTGTCTGTGTCATGTTATTGCTGACATTCATACCATATCTATTACAACAGTTATTCAATTTAGTCAGGGAATTTTGCAAACTTGTAGCTGATTAATTTAGAAGTATAACATCTGCATAAAGTAAAGAGCTGAGATTAACATCTCCAATTTTGATATCAGGTTTAATATCACTTACTTTCATAATGTGATCTATATAGATAATGAATAACAGAGGGAATAATGTACATCCTTGTCTGACACCAGATTTAACATTAAACCATCTTCCTGTACTAAATTGAATATTAGTGGTCAATTCTAACTGCTGACTTACAACTCAAATAAAGACCAAGTATTGCTTGATATAATGCCCCACTGACACCATATACAACTGTAGTGTTTTGAATAGCTTCTCTCCTGGCACCTTGTCATATGCCTTTTCCAGATCTACAAAACTTAAATACAGATCTTTGTTATATTCCCATGATTTCTCAACTATTTAATAATTAAGGGGATACAAATCCCTTGTTGTTCAACCGCTAGTAAGCAAAACTCTAAGATCGAGAACTACGAATCTATGAGTTTCATATATACTGAAAAACTATCGGCAAATCCAAGTGTAAATGACCACTTGGTAGTACAACACCAAGGCAACTCGAAGCAAAGGTGGAGCAAGCTCCCTCACTATCCTTGATATTTTCTCATAATGTAAAAACACAGCCCCTAGGGGATGATACTACCAAGTAGTCATTTACACTTGGATTCGCCGATAGTTTCTCGGTATATATAAAACTCATAGATTCGTAGTTCTCGATCTTAGAGTTTTGCTTACTGGCAGTTGAACAACAAGGGATTTGTATCCCCTTAATTATTATTAAGGATGCCAGAAAAATAGCCGTTTGGTTCTCAACTATTTATTGTAAAGTGAAAATGTGATCCTGACAGCCCTCTATTTGGCCTGAATCCAGCTTGTTCTTCACCAAGCTTCTCTTCCACAATCCTTCTCAACTGTTTCTCAAGTATACTTGCATAAATCTTGCCAGGAACACTCAGTAGGGAAATACCTCTGTAATTCTCACATTCAGTTTTATTTCCCTTTTTATATATGGGTACTATTAGAGCTCTACTTCAATCATCTGGAATTCGTCATTCTGTTCAGGCCTTCTGAACTATGCAGTGCAGCCACCAAGACTTTTATACCTCCACACTTGAGCATTTCTGGTCAAATATCATCTATTCCAGCTGCCTTTCCACATTTCAGGCTTTTGATGGCTTTTCTACTTCAAGTATGGATATGTATTCCTGACTGTGTGCCTGTTGAGTGTTTTTTACCACTGTGCTGTCACTGTTTCATTTAGTAATTTTTTGAATAGATATCCTTGAAGTAATTACTCCATACTTCATGGATATCTTTTTCTCCAGTGTTCGTATCACCTTTATCATCTCTAATTCCTTTTAGAGCAATCTTTCCTACATTTCTGAGCTTCTTCAGCAACCTCCAGAATATCTTGCCACCTTGATATTTATTTTCTGTGTTCTTACTAAAGTCTTCTCATGACTTTTGTTTAGCTAGTTTTACACAGTGTTTAGCTTCTTACATTTGTCTCTGTATTCTCTAAGAGCAGAAGCTGACTTGTTTGCCAGGAACTTTTCATATGCTTTCTTCTTTTCCTTCACTGCCTCTTTAACTTCCTGTGTCCACTATGGAGTTGTGATTTTTCTATCCTTGCAGACAACCTCACCACATGCCTCAATGGCTGAATCAATGTTTTCTTCAGGTCTTGTCACTGGAACCTCCAAGGTTTGGTTCCTGCTCTCAAACTGTTTCATTTTTTTTTTTAATAATGTTTGTCTATTTTAGTCTACAGTTCACATCTGAGAACTGCTCAACTTTTATTTGCTTTAAAACTTTGTTACATGTTTTTCTTTTCAATATGAAATTCAGTTTTATCCTGCTCAAGACTAAATGTTGATCACTTTCAATTTCAAATCCTCTGTACACTCTGGTGTCCTGCACCAATGAGAAAACATCACTGTCAACAATAACATAGTCAATGAGACTTTTCTTATTCCTTGCCTCTTCTCTTCATGTGAATTTGTGCACATTTTTATGTTGGAACATGGTGTTAGTAATAACCAGTCCATGTCCTGAGCAGAAATCCAACAGTTATTGGCCATGTGAGTGGAAAGAGTATGTGATAATCCCAATGCACAAGGGTGGTGCAAAGACTGACATGTTTAACTGTTGACCTATCAGTATCTTTGGAGTGATGGTGATGATTTTGGAAAGGTTGGTATGAGTTTGCATACCAAAATGGATTGACAGAGAATCTATACTTTCTGATGAATTGCAAAGGTTTACTAAAGCAAAGTTATGCTTGAGTAACTTGCTTTCATTTTATGATGTTTGACAAGGAGAATGGATACACCATGATACTTTTGGACTTTGGTAAAGCTCTTGAACGAATACAACATGGGAGTTTTGTGTGTGTGTGTGTGTGTGTGTGTGTGTGTGTGTGTGTGTGTGTGTGTGTGTGTGTGTGTGTGTGTGTGTGGTGGGGGGGGGGAGGTGATTATTTTTTTATTGCTTTCTTGCATGTAAGCCTGTCAATGCACCATTAGTAAATTACTCCCTCAACTCTGCATTTAATTTTTAATTCAGAAGAAAAAGAAAATGCCTAAAAACTAAACTACAACTCATACTTGCACACAGATTTATATCCAGGATTATCATATACTTTGTCTTTCAAATTAATCTGTTGACTCTTAACTCAAGAGATAATGTCTTCAGACACTCTCATTACAAAAAAAAAAAAAAAAAAAAAAAAAAAACATATATGCAACATAAAATCACTTTGACTTAACTATTCATGCACTGATGTATTTTTCAAACATAATTTCAAACAGCATGAACACTGTAGCTATGTAGCTTTCCTTCAATTATCTTAAGCTAATAGTTTCTTCCTATATTGACAGAACCTCTGGAATTTCAGTTTCTTGCTTCCTTTTATTCTTTCTTGAATTCACACAGGAAATAAACATACAAAAACTGCTTCTTTATGTTGTAATAGCAACATAAGTCTGTTAAATTCTTCTTACATCCTAAAATCACAGAACACTAAACATATTTTGCCTTTATTAAAGACACTTCAATAACTTAATTCACTTTCTTTATGAAAGTAACAGCAAACACTGCTAAAACTAATTAAACCATATCCATAGTTTCATCATTTTAATACAATTAACTTTTTATATGAATATCAACATTTCTCATTGAAGTGATAACTAAAAACATCAATCATCTGTTTCTATGTGAATGGGAAATCAATAAGGTTCCTTTCAACTTTAACTGAAATACATCTCATATGGATTAATGACTACTTAAAACTTCACTTATCTCTCTTTTAAATGATATCCTCTCTCATTCTTTCACTTATAAATTTTCTTCTAATTTCTGACCAGTCTTCATATACTGAAGACACAGAAATTCCACAGTTCTCTTCCTGCTGTGTTCTTTTTCTCCATCTGAACACTTAACAATTTCCCTTAATGTTCTTTTTCTTCAGTGTATGCTCAGAAATACTTTACAGGAACTTCTGTCAACTATTATGCACTGCCATTACCATTTTCAATACTGCTTTGAAACAAGTTCTTTTCATAATGCAGGAAAGTTACTTAATTATACTTTCAAAATGAAAGTAGCAGAAATTATAACACTTCATTTCACAATGTTTTATACACTGAGGTGAGTTCATTTAATTATTTTAGTAATGTGAATTACAATAGCAAAATTGCTTCTATTTTCAGTCACAATATAATCATCTTGATACAAATACCAGCATCTGGCAGATCATATAAAATTACCTTGATATCTTATTTAAATAAATTTATTTTATATCTAAGCAAGACTTCAGTAGCTAAAATTAAAAGCATCTCAAAAACTTTCAGGAATGACCTCTTGTTCTGGCTCCTCTAGCCAAGTGCTGAAATATTTCCCCTACATCAATCCTATAAAACCTTTTAAGTAACTGAATGTTTCTATCATATGCCCTCTTTTTTTTCTCCTGTCGACCAACTTCTGTAATCCACACACACTCAGTCTATCTTCATAGGGAACATTCCACAGACCACTCACCATTTTGGTTGTTCACCTCTGAATTTTCTCTGCTGCTTCATCATCCTCAAGAAACTCATGAGATGAGACCTGAGCAGTTATCCAGATATAGACGTATCAATGGTTTATAAAGCAGAATAACAACTTCCTTATCTTTACTTGTTAGTGTGTTCTTCAATAGCAAAGTAATATTGTGACCTACTTTAGCAACCTTAGCAATATGTCTCTAAACTTCAGCTCTCTGTCTACCATCACCCATAAATCCTAGCTTTATCTATTTCCTGGAGTACAGTTCCATCAATGTGGTACACAGCTTGTAATCTGTTTATCCCAAAATGCATAACTTTACATTTCTCTACATTAAATTGACACCCATTGTCTTTTACCCATATTGGCAGCCTATTTAAATCATTCTGCAAGCTCTCCACATCATCTTGATTAACTATTACTCTACCTAATTTTGCATCATCAGCAAACAACTGAATATTCCTTTTCAGGTTATTTTCTCTATCATTTATGTGCAAATTAAACAGTAATGGTTCCATATGAGATGTATTTCAGTTAAAAGTCAAAAGGAACCTTGTTGATTTCCCATTCACATAGAAACAGACTATTGATGTTTTTAGTTATCGCTTCAATGAGGAATATTGATATTCATTTAGAAAGTTAATTGTATTAAAATGATGAAGCTATGGATATGGTTTAATTAGTCACCTGTTTTCACCTTCATTCTGGCATCCATATATCACTTTTTGTGATCTGTCCAGCAGCCACTCTCTTGTCCACATAATCAGTGTCATATTCATCTCCATTTGTTCTAATTCGAACAACAGAATTACCTCTGGTATTCTGTGCCTTTGCAAACTCCATTAGAATCATTGTGTAGCCATTTCCTTTGATTCAACTCAGCTGTTACTCTATTATGCAAGGGTGGTCTGAAAAGTTCTTGGCCTCGACCATAGATGGCAACACTATCGGTAAGAGTTTTTTTTTTCCTTCCCTAAATTGGTACATCTGTCATAAGCATCCATGTGAAATTGCAAGTCATTCTATCAAGTAGTTTGTTTTATATAGCTGTCTGAAGCAAAAGCGTGTCTTTATCCCTTGAAATGGATAAAATTGAGTATCTTGCGGTTATAAAATTCTTTGTAAAAGAGTTTAACACCAAAACAAATTCATTTGAAGTTCATAAAAGTTTATGGGAACTCTTCTCCTTCATTTTCGACAATTAAGAAATGGGCTGCCGAGTTTAAACGTGGCTGTACCAGCCTTGAAGATGATCCGTGTGAAGGACGTCCAAAAAGTGTAACAACTCCAGAAATCATTGATCAAGTGCACGATATGGTATTGGATGACCGGTGAGTCAAAGTGCATGAAATTGGAGACTATAGGCATTTCAAAAGAATGCGTAGGATTTATTTTGCATGAAGAATTGCAAATGAAAAAGCTTTGTGCAAGATGGGTGCTGTGCTTGCTCACAGTAGATCAAAAACACACTCGCATGAAAATCTGTGAACAGTGCTTGGAGCATTTTAACAAGAATAAAACTGATTTTGGGCGTCGATTTATTACTATAGATGAGACTTGGATTCACCATTACACACCAGAATCCAAACAGTAGTCAAAACAGTGGACAGTAGCCGGTTGTTCAGTGCCAAAGAAGACAAAGTTGGTTCCATCAGAAAAAAAAGGTCATGATATCAGCGTTTTGAGATGCTAAAGGCATTTTTTAATAATTATCTTGAAAAGGGTGAAACAATAACAAGGGAATATTATTCTGATCTTTTAAGCAGATTAGAAGAAAAAATCATCTTTCATCAGGACAGTGCACCTCTCCACAAAAGTGTTTTGGCAATGGGAAAATTAAGGGATCTGCACTATGAATTGTTGGAACATCCCCAGTTGACACCCCCCTGACTTCTATCTCTTCCCAAAAACTCTTTCTTGCTGGTCAGCATGGAGCATTGCTGGAATAAATGTATTAGTCTTAAGGAAGATTATGTTGAAAAAAAAAAAAAAATTTTGAAATTATAAATTTGTTTTTTCATTATTAGGCTGAGAACTTTTCAGACTACCCTCGTAAAAGTTAGTAAATTACCAACCCTTCACAAAACCACAGTGTCCCTCATACAGTATCATATTCTTATCCATTCATTCTTGAATTCTCTAGAATACAATATTTCTAGTACTTTTACCATCATGCATGAGTTACTCGGGGAAAATAAGCTTATGCCTTTTGTTCCCTTATAGGCAATGGGTATAGCTATTTGGCCATATCTATGTTTCAGAGACTGAGTGAGCAGTTCAGTCCACTAGTAGTTAATCAGATATAGCTGGCCCAAGATTATCACTAATTATAAGTCAGCTGATGAAGGGACATGCAAATATGTGCTGCCATCTTTTGGTACCTAACCTTAACAGGCTATGTTATTGTCTGAAATAGTGTGGGTAAGTGACAGCTCATCCATAAGGGCTGCAGGTCTGCATTGAGTATACTAGCGAGTAGTACTGGCTAGTATACTCACCAGCAGTGCTGCATTGAGTGGATGAGCTGCCACTGGTTAATACTTTGTTCATATGAGAATGGGTTCTATGGTTGATTTACTTGAGTTTGCTACTGTAGTCTTAGAATCTCCCTTATGCCAGGAGCCTAGTCAGAGGCATTGCCAGTTCCCTTACACATTCTCTAAACACTTGAGATGATATCCCATCTAATCCCACAGTTGTATTTATATTGATATTCTGCATCAGTCTGTCACAGTAGTAACCTCACTTGGATGATAAACCCTTGCAAAGTGGTCACTCAGTAACTCAGCTGTTTTATTTACACCTGTCACCTTGTCGCCATCAGCTTCATGAAAATGTAAATTGTTTGAGATTGTGAAGGTAAGAATGCAGTTGTAGAGATGACAGAAGGTGAACAAAATCCAAATCATAGAGTAAGCTCAAACAGGAGACACGAAAGAAGCTCAATAATAACAAGTGGAATGGCAAGCTAGTCAAGTAATGAAAGAAATAGTCTACTTACATAGTGTGATGCAGCAACAGAACTGTGGTAGGTTGTGCAGAAGAAAAAGTATGAAAGGAGATAGTATTGTTTTTTTACTAAATAACTTAAGGAAATTACAACGTATACTAGGATGTACATTAAAATAAATTTTAATGCACTTCCAATATTTTGGCAACATCACATTGCCATTTTCACAGGAACTTAAAAACAAGACACGTGCACGCAAGCACAACAAACAGTAAATGAGGACGAAGCTATTCTTTCTCCTAAAAGTCCTGATGGTGCGCCCTCGTGGGCAATGTTGATATTCTTGGCCGATTGGGCTGAAGGTCTTCTGATGTAGGCTTCCCAAATTTGGTCTTGCAGACCATGTTCTGGATATCTGCCATAGAATACGGTGGAAGTAAGCCATGATAATACGCTGTAGTAAATTCAAATACAAAAGGCTTTTCATGCAATCGGCCTCAGTCCTAAGAAACAATCCAAACCTCAAAAAATTTGTTTGCATGAGACTGCCCCAAATTTGGGACTACATCAGAAGACCTTCAGCCCAATCGGCCAAGAATATCAACATTGTCCACTAGGGGGCATCATCAGGACTTTTAGGAGAAAGAATAGCTTCCTGCTTCATCCTCATTTACTGTTTGTGCTTGCGTGCACATGTCTTGCTTTTAAGTTCCTGTGAAAATGGTAACATGACGTTGACGAAATATTGGAAGTGTATTAAAATTTATTTTAATGTATATCCTAGTATATGTTGTAATTTCCTTAAGCTATTTAGTAAAAATGCATAACCAACGTCTAAGCATTTCCACGAGAAAGCGATAGTATTGTATAGTGATTCCATGATCCAGAGTGTACTTGAGATGTTAGTGTGAAAAAAAATTTTTTTTTTCTGAGAGCAAAGATTTGAAACATGAGTGACATTTTCAGAATGCCAAGAAGGAAAATAACCGAAGTGATGATTTTAGTAAATGTGAATGATTTGAAAAGACAGAAGGGGAGAGAAAAAAGAGTGTGGAAGTCATCATCATCATCATCATCAAATTCCTGCCATGTACCCTCAAGGGGTGTACAGGATATGACAGTACTACATGAAAAAATTACATCATTACTAACTTCCTATCTACAATTTTCCTCCAAATCAGTCTGTTACTTGTCAAGACTCTAACATTATCAGATCTTATATTTCTATCGTCTAAGGCACTTTGTACTATATCAATCCACCTATATCTTGGTCTTCCTCTGGGTCATTTTCCTGCCAACCTGGCAGAGAACACTTGTTTCGCTAATCTTTCCTCTCCCATTCTATTTAAGTGACCATACCATCTGAGATTAGCTCTGCTAACGCATTCCTGGATGCTGACAATGTCAAGTTCTTGCCTAATATCCTCATTTTTAATATGATATTGCCATTGATGCCATCTGTTCACGCCTCTAATCTTTCTCATGACTCTCACATCTGCGGTCTCTAGTCTTTGGTCAAGTGTTTTACTTCTGACCCAGCTCTCAGATCCATAAGTTAAAATTGGTTTGAACACAGTCTTGTATACAGCTAATTTAGTGTTCCGACTAATTTCTTTCTTATTCCATATGAATTTATTCAATTGACTTCCCACGATACCAGCTTTGCTGATTCTGTTGTCTATTTCTATATTTAGTTTACCATCTTCAGTAAAAATTGTGCCTAAGTAGCTGAAATGTTTTACTTGTTCCACAGGTTCTCCATTCACAACACAGTTGACATTTTCAATGATTCTGCCTATTTTCATTGTCTTTGTCTTTTTATTGCTGACCTTCATACCATATCTATTACAACAGCTATTCAATTTAGTCAGAGAATCTTGCAGACTTGTAGCGGATTTATTTAGAAGTATAACATCATCCGCATAAAGCAAAGAGCTGACATTAACATCTCCAATTTTGATATCAGGTTTAATACCACATTCCTTCATAATGTGATCCATATAGATAATGAATAACAGAGGGGATAATGTACATCCTTGTCTCACACCAGATTTAACATTAAACCATCTTCCTGTACTTCCTTCAATTCTAACTGCTGACTCACAACTCAAATAAAGACTAAGTATTGCTTGATATAATGCCCCATTGACACCATATAACTGCAGCGTATTGAATAGATTCTCTCTTGGCACCTTGTCATATGCCTTTTCCAAATCGACAAAACTTAAATACAGATCTTTGTTATATTCCCATGCTTTCTCGACTATTTGTCGTAAAGTGAAGATCTGATCCTGACAGCCTCTATTTGGCCTGAATCCAGCTTGTTCTTCACCAAGCTTTTCTTCCACAATTCTTCTCAACCGTTTCTCAAGTATACTTGCATAGATCTTGCCAGGAACACTCAGTAGGGAAATACCTCTGTAATTCTCACATTCAGTTTTATTTCCCTTTTTATATATGGGTACTATGAGAGCTCTACTCCAATCATCGGGAATTCGTCCCTCTGTCCAGGCTTTCTGAACTATGCAGTGCAGCCACTGTAAGACTCTTATACCACCATACTTCAGCATTTCTGGTCGAATATCATCTACTCCTGCTGCCTTTCCACATTTCAAGCCTTTAATGGCTTTTTCTACTTCAAGTATGGATATGTATTCCTGAATGCGTGCCTGATCAGTGTTTTTTATCACTGTGCTGTCATCACTGCTTGTTTCATTTAGCAGTTTTTCAAAGTAATTACTCCATACTTCAAGGATATCTTTTTCTCCTGTTTTCATTTCACCTTTATCATCTCTAATTCCTTTCACAGCACTCTTTCCTCCATTCCTAAGCTTCTTCAACAACCTCCAGAATATTTTGCCACCTTCTTGATATTTATTTTCTATATTCTTGCCAAAGTCCTCCCATGACTTTTGTTTAGCTAGTTTTACAAACTGTTTAGCTTTCTTACATTTGTCTCTGTATTCTGTAAGAGTAAAAGCTGACTTATTTGCCAGGAACTTTTGATATGCTTTCTTCTTTTCCTTCACTGCCTCTTTAACTTCCTGTGTCCACCAGGGAGTTCTGATTTTTTTTATCTTTGCACACAACCTCACCACATGCCTCTCTGGCAGAATCAATCAATGTTTCCTTCAGAGTTTGCCACTGAATCTCCAAGGTTTGATTCCTGTTCTCAAACTCTTTCATTTTCTTTTCAATAATATTTCTGTATTTTAGTCTACAGTTTACATCTGAGAGCTGCTCAACTTTTATTCGCTTTAAAACTTTCTTACATGTTATTCTTTTCAATATGAAATTCAATTTTATCCTGCTCAAGACTAAATAGTGATCACTTCCAATTTCAAATCCTCTGTACACTCTGGTGTCCTGCACCAGGGAGAAAACATCACTATCAACAATAACATAGTCAATGAGACTTTTCTTATTCCTAGCCTCTTCTCTCCATGTGAATTTGTGCACATTTTTATGTTGGAACATGGTGTTAGTAATAACCAGTCCATGTCCTGAGCAGAAATCCAACAGATATTTGCCATTATTATTAGCTTTGCTCTTTTCTCCAAATTTTCCCAAAATATTTTTGTATGTCTCACAATCATTTCCTACTCTACTATTTAGATCCCCAACAAGGACCAACTTTTCCTTTTTCATTGTGTCAGTTGCTTTTTCTAAAGCCTCAAAAAATTCCTCCACTTCTACCTTAGTAGAACCTTCTGTGGGACCATAGGCACAAATAAGTCTCATTGTCCAGTTCCCCATTCTTATATTTGCCCACATTACTCTACTTGAGACTGACTGCCATTCAAGAAGATTAGCCTCGTATTTTGTGTTGAATACTATGGCTACTCCTTCTTTTCCTTGATTGTTATTGCCTGAATATAACATTTTGTATTTATTGCTCAGAAAGATCTCACCAGTTTTGGTCTTTTTTGTTTCAGTCACCCCTATTATGTCGATCTGGTACTTATCTAATTCCTC
This sequence comes from Typopeltis vanoorti, assembly GCF_054136105.1. NCBI lineage: Eukaryota > Metazoa > Arthropoda > Arachnida > Uropygi > Thelyphonidae > Typopeltis > Typopeltis vanoorti. The sequence continues at coordinate 14,734,190 of NC_143563.1, forward strand.
AGCTAGCTCCATTTCTTTGCCATTCAGGCTTCTTACGTTGATAGTACCGATCTTTAACTCTGGTGATGTTGAGTTGGGGTTTGTTTTCAGATTTGTTCCAGTAGCTGACTTTTCGCTGTTCGCCCTGGTTCCCTGGCGAAAACAACGGGGGCCTTGTTTAACCGGGCGACGCCCCAGCCGGCATGAAATTTTGTCATGTTGTACCATCATTTTTTATTTTGGTTTAACCAATAAGAATACAATTTGGTCGGCTAAATCCCAAATTGCCAGCCCATCCTCGTTCGTTCAGTATCAAAGTAGATACCCAACAGGGTGCACCATGAGAAGGTGAGGATTGGACATTAGGTCAGAAGCCCTGGTCGGTTCTCCGCATTCCTTTAAAGGCTATGTGGAGGTCTCCTCTCAGTTATACAGCTTTGACCCTTAAGCACCCCGAGTGTGGAAGTAAAGATTGCAAGTCTGCTATATTATAAGGATTAAACTAGAATATAATTTCTTGGCATCTTTAATTTAACTTATAGCATCATATGCAAATATATGCTGTGAGCTCCCAGGAAAATCTTTTATTTGAAATATAAAATTTGTTCAATATACAATGATACAAGATGAGGCCAAATACAATACATTGATGAAAAACACAATAACACACTACATATTTGATTTTACACAATTAATTGAAAACAGAATGGAATAGTTTTTCCTACAATTAGTAAAATATTTTTATTGAAGGTTGTTCATTAAGGAGGTCTGCAATTTATTAGATATTATATCTTAAATCTTAATTGCCAGCTATCCTTTTTAGGTAAAAAATACTTTGTTCAGTTGTAGTTTTAAGAGAGCTGTTATTTGTTTTCTACCTTTCATATACTTGTTATTTAATTTCTTTGTATAAATAAATATTCATCATGATAAATTAATATTCCTGTCATTTATACTGATATTCTGAATAATTATTTTTCACTACTTTTGATAGAAAAGAAAGAGTAGGACGTAAATGGGTTGACAAAAAATTAGTAAAGTGCATAAAAGCTAATATATACGGAACATGGAGGGAATCAGTAGAGGCATTTGCATATTTCTCAATGAGGGGTGCTTGTAAAACGATCATTCGTTTTGTTCCTGCTACGTTTACTCTATATGGAAGATCTTTGGTGTTCTATTTAATTAATAAATGGAGGAACAGGTAACGTATCTTCTATTCTGTTCTGAGTATAGTAAGATATTTACTTAGCTGTAGTCAGTATTATATCTCTGGCTTGGTGCAACAAGTTTTGAGGAAATAAATTCATTCAGAATTAACTAGATATAAAGTTTTTTTTTTAAAAAAAAAAAGCTATTTAATGATAACTGTTCAACAGAAGTTTGAAATGCATATATCTCAGTTTGATAAAAATTGACATTTGTACTTCTTTCACCAAGCCACAGATTTATACATCTAATATGCTAGCCTGGTCACTGAGTGGTTGGTGTATCTGCTTTTCAACCAATAGGCTACGAATTTGAAGCCTGTCATGGGCGTGGATGTTATTGATTTTCTTTAGGTGAGAGATGAATTTCATTGCATGATGCAAGACTATCATGTCCCTTCACTGAAGGCTTGAAGTAGCTTGAAAAAAGTTCTGTGTTTCATCTCTAGTACAGGAATTCTGGGCTATATAATAATTGCTGCTGAGTAAATATCTATCACTTGTGCATTATTAAACTATCTTTAATAACTGGTGGTTATTATTATCACAGGCATCCTCCACAGGATCTGCAGTCTCATTGAGAGACTTCCTAAACATTTCACCAAGCAATAGCTAAAGTTTGTATAATAACTATCATATATATTTCACTTTGAACTCAATTTATCAACAAGGCACCCACAACTCTCTGGCAACCCTTCTACTCATTTCACTGTCCAAGCATGAATTCTTGGTCCTCACATGCTCTTGTTTACCACATGTTTACTTAATTTTCAATGATGACCCCCCATCCAGTCCCCCCCACTACTAGTCATGCATTGAAAAAGATTATCCACTACATCAATCCTATAAAACCCTGTAAGTAAATTTTGTGTGTCTAATCATATCTTCCCTTTTCTCTCAATCAGCTGATTTCTGTATCTCACAGATCTTCAGCCTGTCGTGGGTATGGATGTTAGTGATTGTCTTTAGGTGAGGGATGAATTTCATTGCATGATGCAAGACCATTTTCTTCTTTCTTCCCTTTTCTCTCAATCAGCCAATTTCTGTATCCCACAAATCTTCAGCCTCATGGGCATGGATGTTAGTGATTGTCTTTAGGTGAGGGATGAATTTCATTGCATGATGCAAGACCACTATGTCCTCTCTATTAACCTTATGATCAGGCTTAACCTTATGACTCAATGATCAAAGGAGTACCTTAATGAAAGTGTAACAAAATCATGTTTTCCTGGTGCTAAAATCGGTGATATTAGTCATGCCATCCGGATACAAAAAGATAAAATGAAAGAATTGTCTTGATTGGCACAAATGATCTGAGAAGCAAGAAGTATTCTATGAGGGAGGATGAAAAGGAGTGGTTAAATGAAGCAAAAATGAAGAGCTAGAATGTGAAGATTGCAAGTCTTCTGTCATGAGGAGGGTGATGATAGCCAATGAATCAATACACACAGGTAATGGACAAAAAATGGAAACAGTGACACATTTCACTAATGTGGCGTTGGTCCATTGTGGGCATCTAGTATAGCCAGTATTCAAGGGAGAGACTTTGTCAGTAATGCTTGGAGCTCAACAGGATTAATTTTACCATTCATCCAATAGAAACTGAATCAATTCGCTTTTGTTCTTTGGAGGTGGGAAATGTTACCAAAAGCTTGCTCCACAATGCCCTATAAATGTTCTATAGGATTTAAATCTGGCAATTAGGATGGCCATGGCAGACAGGACACTTCACCTTCATGTTCCGCAAACCACATTTGTTCGATGAATGGGAATGTTATCCTGTTGAAACGTGGCTGGCTAGGTACTAGAAAAGTGGAAAAGCGTGTCAGCACAGGATAAAGATGATCACTTATGATTGAAAGATAATGTGCAGCATCCACTTTGCTTTCCAATACAGCAAGTGGACCCAAACCATGCCATGTGAATGCACCCCAGACCATTTACAGAACCATCCAAAACCTTTCACAGTTGGAAATAAGCACTTCCCATAGTTGTATTTACATCAAGGATCTGTAATATTGAATGCATCTCCAGTTTATCATATTTCCACATCAGCCCTTGCCACTCTTGTTACTGCAGTATCTCTACTTGGATGACACACCCTTGCAGAGTTGTTTTGTCTGCTTCAATAACCTTCCTTTAATCAGCATTAGTTAATTATTATTCTTCCTTTTACTAGTCGCATACTGAAAAAACTCTTTATATACCCCTTCTTAACTGAAAATTCCACATGTTTAGCCCACTCATTGGTCAAGACTGCATGATTACTCACAGCAGTTGACAGAACGTGTTATAGACAGATCCTCTGAATACTAGATCTAACATGCGAACAACTGTTATCCTCCATCACATGCCACTTCAGATAGTTATTCTGTAGTAATTGCATAAATTCTCTTTACTTCTGCTCATGTGTCTGGTCCTTCTTCTGGTCTGTGTTGGAAAGACAAAAAGACACACGAACAGAAGGAAATGGAATTTATGCAGTTATTAAAAAATAATTACCTGAATAGTAGTTGAAGTATCCCATTATTACTTGCCCTGTCCTCCATCCTTTAAGTCCTTTCATCCATCAGATTACTCCACACATCCACAAACTTCACATCTGGTGGTAATGATTATATGTTGGCTGTTCATAACTGTATTTTTTTTAAGGAAATTACAATGTAGACTAATATTTATTATTATTACTACGTGACACCTCCAGGGAGTCCAATGACTCATCAAGGGAGGGCACCTATTGTATAACTCTGTCTCCACCACTCAATCAACTAACTACAATGAACCGCAACTACCATCATTATTTACACCAATGCCATCTACCACCCACTACCATCATTATTTACACCAATGCTATCTACCACCCACTACCATCACTAGTATTTTCACAATCACAAACATCTATGCTCACAGCAGGATTTGAAACCCACAGCCTTTTGGCTGGAGAGAGGATATGCTAACCACTCAGCCAACCAGGCCGGCAAACTATATTAACTAAAATAAATTTAATCAGTACTTCCAATATTTTGTAAGTCAAATTGCCATCATCAGGGAACCAAATCCTTATCCTATATATATATAAAATGATAAGCCTTTTTATGTCACGTTTTTTGAAACTTTTGAAATTCAGGGGCTACCCTGAGTGTCGAGTCATCAGAATTCAAGGAGAACCGGCCTACCAATCTGGAACTCGGGGGGGGGTCTTTAACGGGAATAAATGCAAAAATATAATATCGATAATATCAGTGATATTGATATTTCTGGATGAGCATTGTACACCTAGCACACCCGGAATATTTGCCCCTGATATATAAATATGTTTAATACAATTTGTAAGGAATATTGCTATTTAAAAACATTTACAGCATGTTAACCAGAGGAACTTCATAACACCTGCTACCAATAGGTGGCAGGTGTTATGAAGCTCCTGTGGTTAACATGATTGACATGTTGAATGCATACAAGTTAATGCATTAAATTAACATATAACATATATTCATTATTTGTTTTAGATCCTTTCCCAAAATCTGTGATTCTATCATAGTTAATTAACTCTTTTGTCATCCCTTTTAACTTTGAATATTCTCTGAAGAAGCTTACCAAAAGGTATATGAAACTAGTAGAGAATTGTGAACCTAATGAAATATTTTCCCATCTCCTCGTATTTATCTTGTATACCAACCAGAACTCAAATTCACTATAACAGATTATTCCTGTAGTTTCTTATAAGTTTATAGTGTGTTTGAAATCAGAAAATCTTTAAAAATCAGGGTATATATTGTATACATCAACTGCTGGTTTTGAAAAATGAGTCAACACCTTTCATTTATCACTGAAATGCTGTAGGTTCTAATCATAATACATACATACTGTTCAGCGATGAAGCTGTCCTTGTTATGCCACAAAGTTTTGTAAAATTCTCACTAAATAAGCTGAGCTTTGATATTTTATTTGGAGTTGCTGGGGAAAGATGTTAAATGACACATTTATTGTAATGCTGCTGTTTACTTTCATTGTATTATAAATTTCAACTTTTTTGTGAATTGGATTACTGTTCGAAAAAGTTCTCTATGTATTGAAAGCTATCGAAACTTTATAAACTGATTTTATTTTATTATTAATCTTATTACATGACATCTCCTTGGATTTTGAAGACACATTTCTGGGGACCACTCCATACCACACTACATAATCCCTTTACCATCCACCACATAATATTCTTGTCTGTCAGTTATGTTGTGGTCTCTGTCTGATTTCTGTTTTGATCAATGAAAAACATGAGTTTCCAGGAGGGAAACTCATGAGACTTTACCCTCACATGAGATTAGCTAACTCGCCCTCAGTGTTGAAAAATCTCATATTTTTCATGATGAAAATCAAATCTAGGTCTTTTGCAGTTGAGGCATCATTCTTCCAACTGTGCTACAGTTTTTATTTATTTATTTATTTTAAAGGATGTCTTTGGCAGCATAATAGGAATATAAATATATATTATATATATATATACATAAAAATAGAAATATATTTATTTTTTTATTTCCCCAACATGTTATGCTGATATTTTTTTAGATCTTTACAATTCATCCCTGCCAAATATCAATGTTTCCATAACTTTAATTTGGCAGAATAAGATGGTAAGCATTGCTTATTGGATTATTATTATTTCCTGTAAATTGTCTAATTCTGGTCAGGTTTTCTCTTGATATGGATGATAAATCAGAGTTTCTGGGAAGAAACTGTGGTTTATCATCCATATCACTTTATGGTATTTCACATTCATTTGAGGGGGGGAACCTATAAGGCTCATTGTGTGCAAGTAGAAAATCTCAAAGCTATTTTGAAGACCACTTTTTTTTTGCAGCTTCTTAAATACTATCTATCAACAGACATCTTGACCTCTGTCACTGATAAATTGTTGATCTTAAGATAACAGGGATATTGCTAACATGTGTCACTGTATTTGATATATTAATACAAACACTGGACTGTATGTCAGAGCCCACAAGTTATGCTCATTGGGAAGCATCATATAAAAATCATTCATGATTTTAAAAGATTCGCAGTGATGCTGGTTGATAGACTTATATGTTGGTTACTCATAACTATAATTTTTCAGGAAGATCCAAGTAGAATGAGGTATCCTCAGCCTTTCCAACCATATTGCCAACAATATCAGGCTGGACGTAGCCAGTGTACTCACTTCTGCTAAACCACCAAAACACAATCTCTCAAGGAAAGAATTTGAAGCTCTGCAAGAAATTAAAAACAACAACAGAATAGTAATTACTAAAGCAGATAGGGAAATGCCACTATGGTTTTAAACCAATTAGATTACACAGGTATGCCTGCCTCCATACTTCTAGATCATTCTACCTCCCTCCCTCCTCTAGACTATGTTTCCACCAGTATGCAGATCAGAATACTTCATAGACTCCTTAAAAAAAGGTTACCTCTTGGCTTGTGGAAGTCACAAACTAACTAAACCAGTAGATATATAGACTACTAAAAATCTATAAACAGAATGTGGCATACATCCCATTGTGGATGGCATTGATTCACCCACATGAAAATTTGCCTAACATTTAGCCAAAGTGCTCACACAGTATACTGTCAACACACCTTCACACATAAAAAAACTCAGCCCACTTTAAAGCCAGTATAGAAAATCTCACACTCCAACACATTGACATAATTGTCAGTTTTGATGTCTCCTCTTTATTCACTAATGTCCCATTCAAAGATACCTTATACCTCATCCAAACCATATTTCGTTTGGTAAGGAAAATTCTACAAAAAAATAGGAGGGGACAGCCATAGGCTCCATCCCTGATCCAACTTCTTCATAGAGACTTGAAAAAAAAGCTTTAAACTCTGCCCCACATCATCTATGTAGTGTAGCCAGATAAATGATGGATTCTCCATTTGGCCACATGACCTGGATACACTCCACAATGTCTAACACACCCCAGGATCCAGTTTACCTTAGAAAAGGAAAACAGCAAGTGTCTCATTTCTTTCATTCTGATTACATGCTAGCCTGATGGATCCGTGGCATTCTCCATTTACAGAACACATACAGGTAGATACATTCACCAGCATTCATCCCCCCCCCCAACAATATGCAATTATAAAAACTATATATCCTATCCCAATGGCTTTGAATGGGACATTACTTTAAGGCCCACAACCTTCCAAGCATGCTTGGATTTCTTAACCAAAGTACAAGGATAGGATGGTCACCCCTATGCCTCTAAGTATTCCTGAATGTATCCCTGTATGTTCATGGGGCTGGTTTGCCTGCTTGCAAGATGAAAAACCCCAGATAAACTGGATGAAAAAAACCCTGCTGTCCACGACCAAGACCGGCTAACTTGGCTATGGCTGAGGAAGATCCTTTAGCTCCTCACGTCAGCGATGAGAATTGAACCTAGGACTGCCCCCTCCCCAGGCATATGGTTGCGTAGCGCAAAGCCACTAGGCTAACTACTCAGACATAAAAACTCTATATAACAGGGCAAAATTAATCACTTCTGATAACAGTGCCCTAACTACTGAACTTGACCATATTCTCAACACTTTCTTAGCCAATGGCTATAACCCCCCAAAAAAATAAAAAACAATATTAAAACCCTAACCACAACTCCCTCCCATCTGTTATGTCCCTTCTTTCATATATTTTTAGTTATTTAACCTCAAAGGGATCTCTTACGTGTGACACGTGGTCTCTGGTTCACAAAGGAATAGCCCGAGGGCCGAGCCAAAACCTATGTGGATGATTCTTCCTAACCAACCTCTCGTTAAGTCTAAGAATATTTATTTTTTACTGCGCCACTTAGGACCCTTAGAAATATTAATCAAGAAGTTGGTAGAGAGCTTTGCCAAAGTATCACAAATAATTACAATCATGACCGAATATTTACACTGAATGAGTTCCCCGCTTAGATTCATATTATTTCACAAGTGGTGCATTAAATTCCATACAGACACAGGATTTAATTAAAGAATAGCAAACATTTATTTAACATAAGACATACAATACTATTTACAAAGTAAATAGTATTGTATTTTCATCCAATAAGGGTTAAGAATTAAATCAAGTCTAACAGTACTAAGTCACTCAAATGAAATTCACACTAAGTTTCAATAAGCCTTGTATATCTCTGCTGATACAACTATTTAACGCTATGAACCTTAATTAAACAATCCCTAATTTTATATCCTCACTCTAGATACAATCTTATAATTCCCTAATTTTATATCCTCACTCTAGATACAATCTTATAATTCCCTAATTTTATATCCTCACTCTAGATACAATCTTATAATTCCTTTTATAAGCAGACATTAATGTAATACACATTTCATCAGATTACTCATAATATTCCACACACTTGTTTTCCTTTGTCCTAAAGTCCTCATAATAATTGCCTCTGGGTTCTTTGTTACAATAATTCTATGTGAGATTAAGCTCTTAATTCATACACATGCTATGGGAAAATCGTACACTCTTAGTCACAAAGGATCATACAGGCACCATTCAATTAACCTTTTTTATTCCATACAAAATATCCTTTATACACTACTAATTTTTGAATTAACAATTTTATTTTTTAAGCATTCACTCCAAAGATCAAATTTCTATTATAATATTCTTGAACAAGTTTAACAATTTTCAACCACACAGTGCCTATTCATTTAATACTTTCTTTAAATCAAATTAATCACTTTCCTACAGTACTTATATTTAACTATTCTTAGAGTTCTTCGCTGATTAATTCTTTTACAATTCTTAGATTTTGCTTTCACACACAAATCAGAGAACAAAATTTTACTTATCTATATGCTTTGTTTTCTTTCCTTCCAATCGACGATATCGCAACGCGATCTTCTTCACGGACCTCTAATTTCTTAGCACTTCAGGTACGAACGTTCTCAGGCACTTCATGCTGTATAGCCTGCTACTATTTGGTGGAAGTTTGGAATCAGGATCTTCGCCAACAACCGTTCCTTCCGCATGCCAGTGAGGGAATCGGCACCTAGATATGTGACCGACCACAAGGTAAAAAAACCCAGGACATCCACGAGAATCTTAGGGGCACAACTCAGGAACACAGGACTAAGACCAAAAGACCTCGAGGGGGGGGGGAATTCCAACCCTTTTATATCACTCTCCTATCGGTCGCTACCGTAAACTTGGCCGTTCACCCGAGACGCGAACATGCTTGTGACGTCACAGCATCTGATTCTCCCACTTCTCGCTCTCTGCTGACACGGGACTGTATGGGGTAACGGTTTGCTTTTCCCCCGTCCTCTCTTAGAGCATACGTAAACATATCATTTTCTTGATTATTTTTCCTTATGTTGTTTTATAAATAAAAAACAATTTGACCAAAATTTAAGCATTACTATCACTTATAACTTTAGCATACTTTCTTAAATATTCTTTCCTTTTCTTAAAGTAAACAAGTTTTTCCTTTTTACACCAGCATATAACACTTCCTTTTGATATTTTGCAATTTCTTCCTTTCTTTTTCTTGTTAATACACTTGATATTAAAGTATACACATTACTATTACCCAGATAACAAGTATTTTCAGTAAGCATTGTATATAGTTTATACTCTGTTATACAATGATAAATAGAATCATGACATTCTAAACTTATCAGGGTATAATACCTCCACCTTCAGTGCAGAACACATACAGGTGGTGTATGTGTTCTGCTCACAATTTGGAATGAACACATACAGGTAGCATATGTGTTCATTCCAAATATATGAACACATACACAAATTTTCAGATGTGCCAAATATATTCCATATATTTGGCACATCTGAAAAATTGGCAAAATTCTTAGGGAAATACAACCTTACAACCACTTACAGACCACATAGAAAATTGGCATCCCTTATCTGCTCCACCAAAGACCAGCCACATTCCCTAGACTTGTCAAGTATCTAACAGGTCCCTTGCAGTTGCAAACTATCCTGCTATGGCCAAATATCCAATCAGGCAGGACAGCCAATTTCAGAATTTCTAAACACAATGACTACATCCAGTTCAACCAATACAGCCACTCAGGGCTTGCGGACCATGCCACCTACTACAGGATGTGCCGGAAGAAGGCCACTCTATTATACCACAGCAAATACAAATATGAAAGACTGTTTCTCATATCTGCCTTGGCCATGAAAAACTTTTCAAACCTCAACAAATTTAGGTGCATACGGCTGTTCCAAATTTGGAAAGCATTAATCTTCAGCTCAACGGTCAAGACTACCAAGTTTAGCCCACTAGGGGGGAAGGGCATTTAGAACTCTAGGCCCAACTTTGGTTACCTTTCTTCAGCCTCATTTGCCCAATGTTAGTGCCCGCATGCATATGTCATCATTTTTTGTGATACCTGATAATGGGAATGTAATGGTGTAGAAATATAGGAAAGTATTCATTAAAATTTTTATAAGTAATATTTTAGTATATGTTGTTATTTCCTGAAAAATAATGGTATTTTTTCAGGAACATTGTTATTTGGTTTCATTATAGTGACTTTATTTCCTCATATGAAAGGCCTTTTTTCTTGAATCTTGCTCATGAAAAGTAGTCAAGTAAACCTGTCACATGCTAGTGATTGGGCTAAGGATAAGATTTGGGAAGAACCCTGCCCTAAAGACCAAACATGAAACTTTTTTTTTAATTTGTCTGCCACCTAATGACATTCATGAACATGGTTAAAGTATTAGAGAGGTTAGTGAAAACCAGGATTCAGAATTGGGTTGGAAATATTGATATTCGTTTTGATGGACAGATGGATTTGCTAAAGAAAGGTCATGTTTTAGTAATCTGCTTGCTTTTTTTACAATAAGGGTGATTGGTGCATTGAACAAGGGAGATGGATGCTCATTAGCATACTTAGATTTTACAAAGCCTTTTGATAATTGCTACATGATAAGTTAATAGCAAAATTAGAATGGATGAGGTTGGATATTAGAGTACTGCATTGGATTGGTGATTGGCTGTCTGATGAGTATCAGCAAGTTGTGTATGGGGGGAGCAATATCCAGAAGAGGAAAGTCACTAGTAGTGTGCTTGAAGGATCTGTTTTAGGGCTATCTGTTTAACTTCTATTTTAGTGATATTCGGGAGGGTTCGAATGGGGATATTCAGTATGCAGATGATGCAAACAACTGAATATCCCCATTGGATGTTGTAATTTTACAAGAGGACTTGAATAAGCTGGGTGAATGGGCTCGGGAGTGGGATTGACAGTTCAATGTTGGTGAGTATAAGGTTTAAAAATTAGAAAAACAGAATGGGATGAAGAGTAGTATACACCTGGAGGGAATATATTGGAGGAGGTGGAGGAAATAAGAGATCTGGGTGTGATGGTGAATAGGGATCTGAAATTGTGAGAACAACAAATTCTGGTTATGATGCAGTGGGCACTGACTTGTAGAAGTAAGGAGATTCTGGGCCTTGATTATTCCACATATGGACTACTGTACAGATTTGGTCACATGGTTTTCAAAAGGATGAAGTATTGGAAAAGGGTCCAGAGGTGATTGACTAAGGTGTATTCTGGTCTATGGAATGTTAATTATGATGAAAGGTTGAGAAGATGCAGTTTACCGAGTCTAGAGGAGAAGGGCTGATATGATAGAGACATACGATAGTTGGTAAGGGGTTCTTATCAGGTTAATATTGAAGATATTTATCAAAGAATGGTGTGAGATGAGAGAAAAACGAGGTCATCACTGGAAGTTATATAGGGAAGGGTGTAGCAAAGGAGTGAGAAGAAGGGTTTTATGTTTCTCCATTCCACGAAAGGTTATTTGCAAACCTTTAGTACAAATTTCTAAATTGAATAACTGTTGTAATAGATATGGTATAAAGATCAGCAATAAAAAGACAAAGACAATGAAAATAGGCAGAATCATTGAAAATGTCAACTGTGTTGTGAATGGAAAACCTGTGAAACAAGTAAAACATTTCAGCTACTTAGGCACGATTTTTAGTGAAGATGATAAATTAAATATAGAAATAGACAACAGAATCAACAAAGCTGGTATGGTAGGAAGTCAATTGAATAAATTCATATGGAATAAGAGAGAAATTAGTCAGAACACCAAATTAGCTGTATACAAGACAGTGTTCAAACCAGTTTTAACTTATGGATCTGAGAGCTGGGTCAGAAGTAAAACACTTGACCAAAGACTAGAGACTGCAGATATGAGAGTCCTGAGAAAGGTTAGAGGCATGAACAGATGGCATCAATGGCAATATCATATTAAAAACAAGGATATTAGGGTGGTATGGTCACTTAAACAGAATGGGCGAGGAAAGAATAGCAAAACAAGTGTTCTCTGCCAGGTTGGCAGGAAAACGACCCAGAGGAAGACCAAGATATAGGTGTATTGATACGGTGTACAAAGTGCCTTAGACCAGTGCTTCCCAAACTTCTGGATGTCAGGGCCCCCTTTGCAAAAATTAAAATATTTCATGCCCCCCCCCCCTCCTCGAAAAAAAAATCGTAATAGAGAGATATATTATTATAATATTTATTGTATTTATATTCAATACAAAACATACACAGCGAATATTGCAAAAATCAAATGCATGTATTACATTTTTTTGCCTCTTACCGTTTGGTTCTGAAGACGATGCAGGCTGTTCTGGTAAAATATGAAATACTGCCCCTTTTTTTTTGAGTCTGTTTCTGCTTCTTCTGATTGTTCGTGGGATTTTTTTTTTTATTTTTTATCAGCCACTTATCTATCTCAGGGTTAAATTTTTTAATGTAGAATAGATCAAATAATATCACCACTTACCGATACTGGCACACCACAGACTGATAATATGAAATTAGTGAATATTACCTGGACAAGGGAATCTCCAGACCAGGAACATTTTTCTCTTTTGTGACTTTTCTCCCTTTACGGTAATTAAGCCTAACGCGAAACAGACAGCAAAGGCAAGTTATTAAATCGTGCATATGATTGGTGCGGTATTATCAAAAGATCGTGCAACCGAAAGATAAAAGCATAGCTGACAATTGAGTTGAAATGCTAACTCTCTTCAACCGAATTCCATATGTGAAACTGCCATAACATTCATTATATATATATATATATATTACTTAGTTTTAACACTTTTACGAATTTTAACACGTTCGGTTGAATTTTATTGCTGCCTTCGGATATCGAACTCACACACATCTAATTAATAAGAATAGTTTTTAGTTAGATACGGTGTTTGCCCATGCAACATATGGTTTTGTTTCAGTCTATACAGCATAGTTTCTGTATGAGGGGACATGTGATTCATTAATTAGTGTGTTTTTATCCCAGTTGTCTCTAATTGCACTATTTGTTGAGAAATATGTTACACAGACTCCTCATACCTTATTCACTGGCATAATAAAAGTACTTGTTTTTATTGCCTCTGCAGTATAGTGGCTGTTAGGGAGGGGGCGTTGTTTACCACTGCAAGCGAGTTACTATCTCCCCACATGAACTTGTTTAAGCTTTTCATGTGTGAAGTATATGCGAAACTTTTATTGGTGACAGAAAACTAGCTCGGATGACAGTGATAATATAAAACGAGTTTTGATATGTATATAAAGTCAATATCAACAGTCCCTGACTACCAACATGATGAAAGGGACAGGAAGATTTGGAGCTTCCCTGGAGAGCATTCGAAGTAAATACAATTAACCATTGCTTTGAAATGAAACATATGAATAAGCAATATTTACTAATATTCATTAAGCGCCGAAATACGCAGGAAGCAAAGTTTGTGAACTAACATTAATGTGTGAATTTTTCCATTAAAATATAAAAAATAATAAAAAAGAAATATTATTATTATTATTCCTGACACCTCCAAGGAGTCCGAAGACTCATCGCGGGAGGATGCCTACAACTGTCTCAACTACATCGAACTTCTACTGCAAATCATCTCCATCAATGCCATGTATCGCCCACCACAACTAGTATTTTTTTGTCTGTAAATTGCATGTGTTCTGAAGGGCCGATTTGTCTGTATGCGGGATGAAAAACCCGAGTTTCCAGGAGAAAAAACCCTGCTACCTCCCTATGAGATCGGCTAACTCACCTTCGATTGAAATCGTCCAGATAAGGATTCCTCCCGTCGTGACGAGAATCGAACTTAGGTCTATTCCAATCAAAGGGCGCAATGTGCGGTCGTTCTTCCAGTTGCGCTATGGACGCGATTAATTACGCAGGCGAAATAATAAAAGTTAAATACATTTCTTTTAAAATAAAAAAAATCTACTTAAGTCTTAAAACATTTTAAATTTGTTTTCATTATTTCATGGGGCCCCTCAACAAAACCTACAGCCTCCAAGGGGGCCGCGGCCCGCAGTTTGGGAAGTGCTGCCTTAGACGATAGAAATATAAGATCTGATAATGTTGGAGTCTTGACAAGTAACAGACTGATTTGGAGGAAAATTGTAGATAGGAAGTTAGTAACGATGTAAATTTTTCATGTAGTACTATCATATCCTGTACACCCCTTGAGGGTACATGACAGGAATTTGATTGTGCAAATTTGTACTATGAGTGGGCTAAGGATTTTTTTTCTATTTTTACCAGTTTTTTAGATTTTTTTGTATTTTTTAAATTTATTTTTGCACAGTCCAAAAACCCTGTTCTAGAAACCAAACACGGAACTTTTTCAAGCCACTTCAGACCTCCAATAAGCAGGCAGTGGTCTAACACTGGGCAATGAAATCGATCTCCCACCTAATGCATGGAGAATGATTGATTGGAATACATTGCCTGAGAGTGTGGTGTCTGCAGAGTAGAATGTATTTAAGGAACAGTATGACAGGACCTCCCATGATGAGTCTTTGACTCCACAGAGGTCTGAGGATAATAATAGTAGTAATAATATAATAATGATAATTTATTGATTGCTAAAATATTTATACATACATTAAACATCTTGTGTGACATTGCACCTTATAATTTTACAGAGTTCAGCACTAAGTGCTGCAATTTCTACATTGGATTTCAATTAAAAATTTTAATGATACTTTTTTGCCTTTATATTATGTATTTACAACACATGTTCTTCTAATATTAACAATGAAGATTATACAGATTTTTTATTTTTTTATTTTATTTTTTTTTTCAAAGTTTGAGAAAGAGTGATCGTACAAATTTCTGCATTTGTTTATAAGGATTACTTGTAGATGAGTGAGGCAAGTTAATCCCACCTCCTTCGAAGCTTGGGTTAGCTTTTATGAAGATAAAAGAATGAATAATAATAATAACATTCATGACCACAGTAGGATTTGAAGTCATAGCCTGTTGCTTGGAGAGCAGAAGTGCTATCACTATGGCCAACTACACCTACTAATATTGTCTTATGTAGATGTTTCTAGACTTCTTCAGCATTCTTTTATCATTCTGAACCCACCACTTAAAACAATTGAATCTGGAATGGCATTTGTAATACTGAAGATTAGTTATGTTCAGTTTTAACACAATTTTACATTTTGCATGCAGTTCATCATTTTCTATTGTGGCAATAATTAATACGACTACATGTTGAAATGTAATAAAAATACAAAATGATTTCTGATTATGATGATTGATTTCTTCAAAAAAAAAGCTAAAAAAGTTTATTTGTATGCCTTGAAAAAAAAAAGTCTGTTTATGAATTTTTGATAGTTTGCATAGTTCTCTTTGGAGTAGAATGTCTTCATTTCTGAGATGTTTTTTTTTTTTGTTAATTTTATAACTTTGCTTTCAGAAATATGAATCCTCGCCAAGAATTGTACAATTTGGGGAATGAATGGGTTGGTAAATTAGGTCATTTTGATTATCATGGAGGCAAAAGTCCAGATTTGGCCGATTTAGTAAGTTTTTTTCCTCCTATATCTTAATAAAAAAAAGTAATTTCTTTATTGCTTGGTCATTAGAAAAATTGTGTATTATTACACATGCTCCTAATGAAAAATAGGGAATGGATTAGGTTACTTCTTGCTGTGATTGCTGCTACCATATATCAGTGCATTGAATCTGTTGACATCTAATAATTTATAACTATGTATGAATTTTTTGCATAAGTCCATCTGATTTTCATATTAGCCACAATGATTTCTCAATTATCTGATCTTCAGTTAATAAGCCTTCAGTTAATGAGTTGGTATGTGTATGACTGACTCCTGGTACAACACCCTGTAATTGTACCTTCAGTTTTCTACCTAAAAATTGCTCTCCTGTTGTGGTTGAATAGTTGAGGGATTGCCGTATTTATAATAATTCTTTCCTCATCCTTTCTTTTAGTGTTACATGGTGATCAGCATTCATTTTCGAAATTATGGATTTTAAACCATGTTATAACCAACTCTTTTTATTATTATCTCAACGTTTTGATCTTCATATCAAGATCATCATCTGGAGCATACACAAATATACAAGACAAGCTGAGTTACATTACAAACCATAAGCTAGAGAAACAATGATTTGATCACATGTTATTCTGCTGGCATGACCTCTAGTGAGAAAAAAATATATATAAATTACATCAAATTATATTTAATTTAAGATAACATGAATAAACATTTTTTCTTATAGATAGTTTTCTTTCGGTAACAATGATGTCCTATTTTTAGTATTACAATTGTTATTTTTGATTTAGGATCCTGGATTTACTACAGTCCTGTTTATAGTTGCTGTTTATAGTTGCTCTTAGAGAGGAAGATTCCATGGGTCGAGTATATGCCTTCCATATGTATGGGATTTTTAGACCTTCATTATTGTTTCAGATTGGGGTGGTTGATAATGATCTCACAGGCTTCCTTAAATTTGCATTCATACCATGTTTTGGTGTGATGTAGACAACTAGTGCTTATCCAGTCAATTCTGTGTAAAGTGTTCAGGGCATGATCAGAAAGGCCAGCTTCACCATAATTTACTCTATATCTATATAAAGATAAGACGAAATTTGAAACGTTTTTATGTCACGTTTTTATGTGATGTTATTTGATATCTACTCTATATAAAATAAAAAGGTGTTAGAAGATTTATTTAGTTTATTTATGATTATGCAGGATTATAAATATCTACTCTATACATTCATGAAATTATTTTTTCTTACTTTATTGTTCCTTTAATTAGAGGTTTCCAGGAATTTAAGATAAGCCGAAATTTGAAACATTTTTATGTCATGGATGTGACGTCAGCTTGGTAGGTCATGACTTTTGGAAGGCAATGAAATGTGTGATGCTTCCTCCACCTTTGCTACGAGTTGCCCTTGTGTTGCACTACCATTGGATAGGTAGCTCTCTCTCTCTTAAAGGTAGTGTAACACGGCAACTGCATATAATCAGTCATGACCTACCAGCCCGAAAATCGGGGGGCGTAGTTCCCCCAGTTATTATATTTAATGTGTTGTTTATGTTCTTTTTGTCTGATAGGAATTGTGCGTCCTGTTTCTCCTATATATATGGTATGTTACAGGTGCAGTGAATATGGTATACTCCATGGTGGGCCAGCAGGGTGGGAGTGTGTCTTTGGATGAGTTGAGTAAGCTTTTTAATTTTGCAAGGGGTTTAAAGGTGGCTTTAAGGTTGTATTTTTGTAGTACTCTGTTTATTTTGTCTGATGTCCCTTTAATGTAAGGAATGGTTATAGTTTTGTTGTAGTCTGGTTTGTCGTTGTTTTTTTATTGAAGTCTTGTAGAGAATTTTGTTAATAGTGTTTTGGCTGTACCCATTTTTTTGGAAAGTATTGCTGATCACTTTAAATTCTTCTTTCAGTGCCTGTTCACTGGAGCAGATTTTCAGAGCCCTGTTTTTTAGAGTACTCTATAGCTCAGTGGATGTGGCGTTTACACACCACGGCGCTTGGCCGCACGAAGGAAGACTTGGTTTCGAGTCTAGTCGGCGACTAGAGGAAATTTTTCTAAGCCTTTTTTCGACCGGTTCCCGAGTTAGTCGATCTCTGGCATGGGCAAGCGGGTTTTTCCTCCTGGAAACTCGGGTTTTTCGTCCCGTAAACTCAAGAAAATCGTAGAACCCACATTATTTCAGACATTAAATATATCATGTTAGGGACCACGAGATGGCGGCACATTTGAGCCGTCTCTCTTCACTGTGTACCACTTAATTAGTGATAGCCTTGTCTATCACTAATTAATTGTTCATCTATCTCTGATTGGTACCAGTGGAGATTGAATTGCCCACTCAGTCTCCAAAAGTTAGATAGGGCTAAATGGCCTCGCCTACTCCCCATATACGGGAATAAAAAGGCGTTAGCTGATTTTTTTTTTTTTTAAATAGGGCTCTGAAAGTCTGCAAACCATTTATAGGTTGCTACATACATATCAGTACATATCTTCTCATATCATACATATCAGCACATACCTTCTCATATCATACATATCAGCACATACCTTCTCATAAAATACAGAAGTACATTGGTATCCAGAACCCATAAAATTTGCTCCTCTGGAATAAGCCTTTATACAAGAAATAAACTGATACAAATGACTATTTTTAACAGTTATAACCCAAGAATTACTGAAAAATAATTTTTTTTTTCTTTCTATATCCTTCAATTGAAATAGAGATTTACAGAATTCCTATTCCTTATATAAAAGGCATTTCTGAATGTCTATATAAGAATTGGAGAAAACATACCAGGAAGTTAGCCTTATCTTTGGTGTTGCCATATCACCTTGAGGATGTCAGAGACAGAAATGCAAGCATGGAAATGCAAATGTTACACCAATAGCCATAGCAAGAAACCAGAAGGCCCAACTACTGTTTGAACAGGAAGCAAGTTTTTCCCAATGTTGCAGACTTAGTGTAGTTAAATATTCTGAATTTAATCTTGGGATGCTTTGGCACAATTTGAATGTGTTAGATAAGATTGTTCCAGGAGAAAGTTGACAGGCTAACCCATTCAAGTAGTGGTTAACCGAGGGAGTTTTTTATTTGGAGATTGGATAATTGAGAGATCACATGTATATTTTAATTTATATGTAAGTGTTATTACTGAATATATTTTATAATACAGGGAGTCTTCGACCTACGTCATCCTCAACATGCATCGTTTCGACTTTACGGCGGTAATCCCATAAATAATTTGAAAAATAAATTTCGACTTGAAGCAGCGCGATGTAAAATTCAAATGTCGTAGGCGAACTTTTTTGTGAGCATGGCGGAAGAATACGCCGTGACGTGGCATCTGTTTGGGAGAGGTGGCATCGCTTGGGTCCCAGCATACACTCTTTGGGTACCGCGTGCTTTTGTTTACATCCACTCTCTCATTTTTGTGTTTGTATTTTTTTGTACTTTTTATCATTCAATATGACTCCCAAATGTAAGGCAGACTCTTCCGATGGCAGTGTGTCGAAGAAAAGGAAAGCCATTACATTAGAAGTGAAATTTAATAGAAATTATTAAAAGGGCAAAAAAGGGAGAAACGCCAACGAACATCGGCTGCCCGTTGAAGTCGTACCACAGTCAGGACTATTATCAAGGATAAAGTTTGCATCCTTGAACACGTGAAAGGATTGCTGCCGCCAATGAAATCGACTGTGATTATGAAAAAACATAGTAGGCTCATGATTGAGATGGAAAAGCTTCTTGTTCTTTGGCTGGAAGACCAGCATCAACGCCGTATCCCAATTAGCCTCATGTTAATTCAAGAAAAGGTGAAAAGATCGAGGCATTGAAAAGTGAAAGGGGGGGAACGAGTGCAGGTGAAGAGTTTAATGCTAGTAAAGGTTGGTTTATGCGGTTTAAGGCTCGGGGAAATTTACATAACCTTAAGGTGCAAGGTGAAGCTGCTAGTGGTGATGAAAAAGCAGCTGGTGAGTTTCCTGAGGGGTTGGCTGAGATAATAAGGGAGGAGGGCTACAGTGCTCAACAAGTGTTTAATGTGGACGAGACAGGCCTATTTTGGAAACATATACCTAATCGTATCTATATTGCCAATGAGGAGAAGGCAGCACCAGGCCATAAAGCTGGTAAGGAGAGACTGACTTTGCTTCTTGGGGCTAATGCTGCTGGCAGCTTAAAACTGAAGCCCTTGTTGATCTATCAGACTGAAAATCCTGTTATATGTTGTGAAAATGCTGGTACCTCAACTGTCTCTTCAATTCCTCTTCCAGCCTCTCCATCTTCTTCAGTTGCACCTCCTGCAGTATCTCCTGCAGCCTCTCCTCCTTCCATTAAGTCAGTCTCTCCCTCCTTGCAATGCCCCTTCCAGTGTGCAAGCCAACCACAGGATAAAAGGTAAAGAATTGTTTTAATTTTTTTTTTTTTTTTTTTTTAAATCACCTGTACAGAATGTACAGTTTCATTCGTCATTTTGGGGATTGTTCTCATTTTTCTCTACTATACAGTAATTATGGTCTCACTTTCATTTTCCTATAGCCTAGTTCTGTTTCTTGATATATACGTATGACTTTAGGGTGTTTTAGGTTAGGTAAGTAACTTAGGCTATGGTAATTCCAACTTGCATTGAAAATCGCCTTACATCGGTCCATAGGAATGGTTCTCCGACGCAACTTGAGGACCCCCCTGTGTGTATATATATATATGTATATATGTATGTGATAATTTTGTCCATTCAAAATGTGCCAAAGCATCCCAAGATTAAATTCAGAATATCTCAGATGGTGAACTCAACCTGCACTAAGTCTGCAACATCTACAATAAAACTTGTCTCCTGTTCATTATCAGACCTATTCTGAGAGACTGTTCTCTCAGAATAATTCAATACCTGGTCTCATAGCAGGCATTGAATTTCGTATACTATCTAAAGATATTCACAAATATCCATGTTACAGTTGGAAGTGAAATGTTGCTTCGAGAGCAGAAATGCTCATCTACTTGAACTGATAGGTATAGTAAGAATATGATTGTCATATCATGGAATAAAGTCTTGATTCTATACTAAAATATTGAAATAACTATTGTGACAGCATTTTTTCAGAGAAATCTAATGAGCACTTCTATAACATATAGATCCTCCTTTGGCCTTAATCACATTTCATCTTTTTAGGTAGGTACTAGAAAGGTGGCAAGAAAGGTTCATCCATTGAAGATGTCAGGATAATGCTCACCACAAGTTTGGAATATATACGAGTTGGGAATTTTGCACCATTCTTCTTTCAGCATGACCATCAGTCTATGTAGTATTCAATGTACTAGTCTTTTGCACTCAGTGTTCTATTGGTTTGTGATTGGGCCTGGCTCTATGCAAGCCAATCAAGTTTTTCTGCATAGTTTTCCTCAAAAACCTTCATAATAATACCTGCATAAGATATGGTGCATTGTCACGTTAGAAGAGACTGTTTCATAAATCTGTTTCAGTGTAAGACATATTGCATTATTCAGAAGTATTCCAATGCCTATTAGTATATACCCTTCCAAACATTACAATCATAGAATTTTAGTCCATAGTAGAAGAAACAGCTTTAGACTGTTACTTCTGCCACCAAATTCCACATTTGAGATGATCATGCACTCTGGCATAAGGAGCTGCACTCTCACACTTTACAATCCAATCAGAAAAGAGTATTGCATAATTTGTCACTCTAGTCATGATGTTCTTTACCAGTGTGATTGTTGTTGATTGATGTGATTCATGTTGTCGAGTCCATTGAAGAGCTTCTAGATATGGCCATGGATCTGTAGAACTGCTTTGGCAATCTATTGAACTTTGATGAAATAATCCTTTTCTCTAGGGTTATTGTCAATTTTCTGTAGAGCAATTGCTGGACAAGAATAAATATGGGTAGGTGTTAGTTCAATTCCTGGACAGTTTTTGCATGTTTCATAGCTCCTAATACCATCTGGCAGAATTTACATGCCTTTAAAATTTCCATTCTTAGTCTGGTGATGATGGTGGTTATTTCTGTATTTTCATTAATTTCACTGATTTCATTCCACTTCTTGATAGTTTGTTTTACTAATCTTATTTTGGCGACAGAGTTAGCATCAATTAGTAATAGTGGATGTAATTTTTGAGGTAAGTATCTTTCTTCTTTGGCTAGTCTGTCTGCTCTTTCATTGCCTTCAATATTTACATAGGCTGATATCCATTGCAGCTTATAATTCTTATTTTTCAAATTTAAATTGTTAGTAGATCATGAACTTCCTGTGGTTTTGTTTTTCCATTTTTTTAATGCCTCAAGTGCAGATTTTGAGTCGCTGTAGATGGTTATTCCTTCTGTAATGTTTATTACTGAATTTGAGAGATAGAACTTGAGAGCTGTTTGTATAGCTGATAGTTTGGAGGACTGGGCTAAAGAAAATGGATGTCAATTTAATGTGGCAAAGTGTAAGGTTGTGCATTTTGGGGTGAAAAGATTAGCAGCAGTATATCACATTGGTGGAATCGTACTCCAAGAGATTGATGAGGCCAGGGACTTGGGAGTGTTGGTGGATAGGGAGTTGAAGTTTAGGGAGCACATCGCAAAAGTGGCTAAATCAGCTCATCAAATCACTTGGCTCCTGAAAAATACTTTAACAAGCAGAGACAAACAAGTTATTGTCCCTTTGTATCGAGCCTTGATAATACCCCATCTAGACTACTGTGCCCACATATGGGCACCTGTGTTTCTTCTTGTTTCACCTGGGTGGAGAGGAGCCAGAGACGAGTGACCAAGATGATAGCAGGTCTGTGGAATGAACCTTATGAGAACAGGTTGAAGATTTGTGGGTTGCAAAATTGGTTGATAGGTGGAAAAGGGGTGATATGATTGAGACATTCAAATTACTGAAGGTTTTCTATAAGATTAATCCAGAAGATATTTTTGAGAATAGGACTGGTGGTTGGAGGACTAGGCGCCAAACATGGAAGCTGGGCAAGAATGTGGTTAGCAGGGGTGTTAGAGCTAGGTTTTTTACTTGGAGAGTGATAAATGAGTGGAATAAACTGCCAGAGTCTGTTGTAGGTGCTACGACTGTGAATGAGTTCAAGGCGTGGTATGATAGATACTGTGTGAATGTCGAATAGTTGTTCTTAACATGATGTTAGGGCCTCCCTCAATGAGTCTGTCGACTCCTTGGAGTTGCCCGAAATAATAATAATAATTCACAAGTGAAGTTTGAAGCTATTTTGCCAGGTGTGGTTTTGATTTGAGTTTCCTCACCTTCAGGTGGAATTTATAAAAAAATCCTGAACCTAGTTGTTTGACTTCATCAGGTGATCCATCAGTGTAAGCAATGACATGGTTTAGATTATTTAAGTGATGTATAGAGTCAAGTCCTTTTCTTTTATTTTCTTGCTGTGAATCCTTAAATCTTTCCTGCGAAAACTTAAATTTATTAGAACAAGTTTCTAGGAGATTTACGTTTATCATTGTGTTTTTTGGTAGAATAGTGGAAAAGAGTGGCTCTTTGCTTATTTCAATGCACAGGTGCTCTAAGTCGATCTGTTTTCTAATTTCATGATCATATTGTAAAGTAGATGATCACTTTAGTCTAGATTTTCTTGTCCAGACATCGAAAGTCCTGAGTGAGATGTGATCCTGTTGTTGGCTTCCGATTCTGTTAGTGAATTTAACTATCAAGAGTTTTCTTCTGTCTTGTAGTATATGAAGCCCACACTCTTGTTGAGTTTTTAAATTATTTGTGGATGAGACCCATCATCAAATTCCTGCCATGTACCCTCAGGAGGTGTACAGGATATGATAGTACTACATCATTACTAACTTCCTATCTACAATTTTCCTTCTTGTCAAGACTCCAACATTATTAGATCTTATATTTCTATCATCTAAGGCACTTTGTACCATATCAATCCACCTATATCTTGGTCTTCCTCTGGGTCGTTTTCCTGCCAACCTGGCAGAGAACACTTGTTTTGCTAATCTTTCTTCGCCCATTCTGTTTAAGTGACCATGACCATACCACCTGAGATTAGCTCTGCTAATGCATTCCTGGATGCTGACAATGTCAAGTTCTTTCCTAATATTCTCGTTTTTAATATGATATTGCCATTGATGCCATCTGTTCCACCTATAATCTTTCTCAGGACTCTCATATCTGTGGTCTCTAGTCTTTGGGCAAGTGTTTTACTTCTGATCCAGATCTCAGATCCATAAGTTAAAACTGGTTTGAACACTGTCTTGTATACAGCTAATTTAGTGTTCCGACTAATTTCTCTCTTATTCCATATGAATTTAATTAGTTGACTTCCCACCATACCAGCTTTGCTGATTCTGTTGTCTATTTCTATATTTAATTTACCATCTTCACTAAAAATCGTGCCTAAGTAGCTGAAATGTTTTACTTGTTCCACAGGTTCTCCATTCACAACACAGTTGACATTTTCAATGATTCTGCCTGTTTTCATTGTCTTTGTCTTTTTATTGCTGACCTTCATACCATATCTATTACAACAGTTATTCAATTTAGTCAGAGAATCTTGCAGACTTGTAGCGGATTTATTTAGAAGTATAACATCATCCGCATAAAGCAAAGAGCTGACATTAACATCTCCAATTTTGATATCAGGTTTAATATCACTTTCCTTCATAATGTAATCCATATAGATAATGAATAACAGAGGGGATAATGTACATCCTTGTTTGACGCCAGATTTAACATTAAACCATCTTCCTGTACTTCCTTCAATTCTAACTGCTGATTTACAACTCGAATAAAGACGACATATTGCTTGATATAATGCCCCATTGACACCATATAACTGTAGCGTATTGAATATCTTCTCTCTTGGCACTTGTCATATGCCTTTTCCAAATCGACAAAACTTAAATACAGATCTTTGTTATATTCCCATGTTTTCTTAACTATTTGTCGTAAAGTGAAGATCTGATTTTGACAGCCTCTATTTGGCCTGAATCCAGCTTGTTCTTCACCAAACTTTTCTTCCACAATTCTTCTCAATCGTGTCTCAAGTATACTTGCATAGATCTTGCCAGGAACACTCAGTAGGGAAATACCTCTGTAATTGTCACATTCAGTTTTATTTCCCTTTTTATATATGGGTACTGTGAGAGCTCTACTCCAATCATCGGGGATTCGTACCTCTGTCCAGGCTTTCTGAACTATGCAGCCACTGTATGACTCTTATACCACCATACTTTGCCATTTCTGGTTGAATATCATCTACTCCTGCTGCCTTTCCACATTTCAAGCCTTTGATGGCTTTTCTACTTCTAGTATGGATATGTATTCCTGACTGCATGCCTGGTTAGTGTTTTTTATCACAGTGCTGTCAGCACTGTTTGTTTCATTTAGCAGTTTTTCAAAGTAATTACTCCATACTTCAAGGATATCTTTTTCTCCCGTTTTCACGTCACCTTTATCATCTCTAACTCCTTTTACAGCACTCTTTCCTCCATTGCTAAGCTTCTTCAACAACCTCCAGAATATTTTGCCACCTTCTTGATATTTATTTTCCATATTCTTGCCAAAGTCCTCCCATGACTTTTGTTTAGATAGTTTTACACAGTGTTTAGCATTCTTGCATTTGTCTCTGTATTCTCTAAGAGCACAAGCTGACTTATTTGACAGGAACTTGATATGCTTTCTTCTTTTCCTTGCTTTTTTTCCTGCCTCTTTAACTTCCTGTGTCCACCAGGGAGTTCTGATTTGTTTATCCTTGCAGACAACCTCACCACATACCTGTCTGGCAGAATCAGTCAATGTTTTCTTCAGAGTTTGCCACTGAATCTCCAAGGTTTGATTCCTGTTCTCAAACTCTTTCATTTTTTCTTCAATCATGTTTGTGTATTTTAGTCTACAGTTCACATCTGAGAGCTGCTCAACTTTTATTTGCTTTAAAACTTTCTTACATGTTATTCTTTTCAATATGAAATTCAGTTTTATCCTGCTCAAGACTAAATAGTGATCACTTCCAATTTCAAATCCTCTGTACACTCTGGTGTCCAGCACCAATGAGAAAACATCACTATCACCAATAACATAGTCAGTGAGACTTTTCTTAATCCTTGCTTCTTCTCTCCATGTGAATTTGTGCACATATTTATGTTGGAACATGGTATTACTAATAACCAGTCCATGTCCTGAGCAGAAATCCAACAGGTGTTTGCCATTATTATTAGCTTTGCTCTTTTCTCCAAATTTTCCCAAAATATTTCTGTATGTCTCACAATCACTTCCTACTCTTCTATTTAGATCCCCAACAAGGACCAACTTTTTCTTTTTCATTCTGTCAGTTGCTTTTTCTAAAGCCTCAAAAAATTCCTCCACTTCTACCTTAGTAGAACCTTCTGTGGGACCATAGGCACAAATAAGTCTCATTGTCCAGTTCCCCATTCTCATATTTGCCCACATTACTCTACTTGAGACTGACTGCCATTGAAGAAGATTAGTCTTGTATTTTGTGTTGAATACTATGGCTATTCCTTCTTTTCCTTGACTGTCATTGCCTGAATATAACATTTTGTATTTATTGCTCAGAAAGATCTCACCAGTTTTTGTCTTTTTTGTTTCAGTCACCCCTATTATGTCGATCTGGTATTTATCTGATTCCTCTGCTAGCTCCATTTCTTTGCCATTCAGGCTTCTTATGTTGATAGTACCGATCTTTAACTCTGGTGATGTGGATGAGACCCCACCTATAATAATTTTTGCTGCTCTTGATTGTACTCTGTGAAGTTTCCCATTTGAGTTTAGTAGTAGCTGGAGCCCAGATTGATGAAGCTTATTTCATAGTGGTTCATATGAGCGAAGTATATGTAGTTTTGAGTGTCTTTAGTTTTGCACCCCACTTTGTGCCACAAAGCATTTTAATGATATTAAGCTTTTTAAGAGCTTTATTAGATATATTTGTAATATGAGTTGTAAAAACGACACCTAATAAAAAACCCTGACTAGCTTATATGTCTCAATCATAAATCCCCCCCCCTCCCTTCCTCCTATTCATGAGGCTTTGCAACTTGCATTCTCTCAATCTGTCCTTGTACTCCATATTCCTAAGACCACTGACCACTTTTGTGAATTTTCTCTAGATCCTTTCCAGCCTACTCTCATCACATTGAAAACACAGTGATCAAATCTGTTCACAGTAATCCATATGAGGCCTGATCAAAGCCTTATACAGTGGCATCATAACTTCTCTATTTCTTCACAAGTTGTACAATATGTGTGAACACTGAATTTCAGGTGCTTATCCACCATCACTTCTAGATCTCCTCTGCTTCCTTTTAAGTTTCTCCACCAAGTGTATACTCTCCATCCTGTCGTTGCTTACCAAATCTCAAAAACTTACACTTTGCAACATTGAACTGACAGTTCCACTTACCTGTTCATTCATTCATTCTGTTCAAGGCCTTTTGTAAGGTCTGCAAACAGCTTCATATCACTACTTAAACCAATCTTAATATCATTAACATACAAATTGAACAACAATGGTCCCAAAACTGATCTCGGTATACCTCTTGTGACCTTCCTCTTTTGGGATACTGCACCCCCATATACAACTTTCTGATACCTATCTGACAGTTAGTCACTGATCCAACTCAGAAGTCTGTTATCCAATCCCATCTCTTTTAATTTATTACCAACTTGTTGTGTGGCAGTCTATCAAAATCTTCTGCAAAATCCAAGTACACCACTGTATATGCATCTCCCCTGTCCAAGGTATATTTCACCTTGTTATAGTACATAAGTAAGTTAGTAAAACATGATCTCCCTCAAACAAACCCATGTTGATAACCACAAAAAATAATGATACTGCTGTTATCAACCCATTTTTGTATCCTATTTCTCACGAAAACATGGATGAGGTGCCTCTCAATTTTAACGTGTCTTCCAACAGAACTGTTGATATGCAAGGGGTTCAAAGCAGTGGCAATCAAAACAGGTGGTCATGAAAAGACACTATACTGCTGTCCTTTCATGCTGTGCAGATGATACTAAACTGCCTCCTATGCTCATTTTAAAGAGGTAAACTTATCCTAAAGAGAGCATACCACCTGGCATTCTTGTCCAAGTTCATGAGAATGGCTGGATAAATGAAGAGATAATGGCTATTTGGTGTGCAAAGATATGGTCCAGAAGACTTGGAGCTCTCGAAGAGGCCAGCTGTGCTCATGTTTGATCAGTTCTAAGCACATTTAACAGAAAAGACAAAAAGGGTTGCAGCAGATTTGTGAATACAGCTAGCAGTTATTCCTGATGGACATTCAGGGCAGCTACAGCCACTAGATATTTCTATCAATCTTCAAAGCTCTAATGAAAGAAGAATGGAATAATTGGATGCAAAAAAAGCAGGTAATAACTTGACACTGACAGGAAGAGTGAAAAAACCAACCATTACTGAGGTATGCAAATTGTTCCTAAACTCATGGGATGGAGTCAAGCAAGAGGTGGTTGTGAAGTCCTTCAAGAAATGTGGAATCAGCAATGCCATGGATGGAACTGAGGATGATCTCATATATATATATAGAAAATGACTCTGAAGACAAGAGTCATGCATTAGAGATTGAAGAAAGTGATATGTCTGGAACTAATAGTGATGAAGAAAATTATATGCCTGGAACTGAGAGTGATGCATAATTTCTTAGTATGTATCTTAAAAATATTACCTAATTACTAATTATACTTTGAATATTAAAAAAAAATATCAAATGTGTTCTGTTTTATGTTTAAAATATTAATTTCTTAATTTTGGGTTTGAAAAAGTAGGGTTCGTCTTATACATGGGGGGTGTCTTATACACAGAAAAATATGGTAATTCCTCTGCTATCATCAGCAGCACTCCCCCCCCCCCCCTTCATATATCATCGTGAAAAATACTGTATCCTTCCATTTCTATTCCTGTTAGAATATCATCTTCATTCAACCATGTTTCACTTATTTCAATGATTTTGGAGTAAATAAATTCAGTCAGTGAAACCATTTCATCTCCCTTATTTCTGATACTTCTAGCATTTGTAAACAAACAGTAATTCATTTTTAGGTCTATAACCAGTCCTATTAAAGCCACTTGATGGTTGTGATTTCTCCACCACACCTGCCCAATCACCTTTATCACCACTTACTATATATATATCTGCTCAGTCTCAACTTCCCCACCCGTATTGCAATATACTCCATCTTCATACACACATTCACTGCCACTTTCAGCATCCACTTTCCCTATGCCATGTCTCCCTGTGTGGACTTAAGTCCACTTCACCCTGTTTCTCTTGTAATCCTGTTCTCTCTCTCTCTTCATCTCTAACACTACTACTGTTTTCCAAGTACTTCTGTCTCTTCATTACCTGTCTCTTGATTTTTCACTTCATCTCTTGCATCTGATCTTGCGTGCATCACACACTGTACTTCCATACTGTGTTTCCATCCAGCAGCACTTTCTCCAGTGTGCTCACTCCAAAGCCATTTAAATGCAACCCATTCCACTTGTATAATTTCATTTTTCCCTCCAAAACATGCCATACATCCACAAATTGTACTCCCTTCTCCTCACAGAGCTCTGCTAGCATACCATTCATGATTTTGGCTCTGCATCGCAATTCATCATTGTCATACCTTAGCAACATGCTGACAACTTTTCCTACCACACTGTTATCTTTCACTCTTCTCAATAATCTCCTGATATTCACCCTCCTTTATAATGCTCCTCATGTCCACTTAGATCATTCATCCCCCAAATCACCACTAGCTCTCTTGCTTGTTTCTTCCTCATGTCCAACACCTGAATTATCCTACACCTTCCTGGGTAGCAGATCTTATGGATCTCTCATTATGTAATTCTCTAACTATAGAATCTCCATATATTGCTATCCTGGAATCACTCTTCATCTCTTTTTTTTCTTTCTTGCACACTTTCATTAGTTTCCACTAAATGTCTAACATCACTCTGTATGTTCCTCATTTCGTTTTTCATTTTCAATAACTGTTTCATCAAATCTTGCATTCCAACAATTTCACTCTGTCACTCCTGCAGCCTCACTACCTCTCATTCTGCCATACCTTATTTCTGTTTCCTCATTCATACTTTCTTTTGCTCCCTTATCACTAACTTTTGCTTCCACATTCTTGCATTCTTTCACTCCCTCAGTTTCACTAGCTTTTGTTTCATTTCTGTTTCTTTCATTTACGCCATATATCTTTTCAGTCTATTTTGCATTCATTGCATCGTAGTCTAATAATATATCGCACTTCCAACAAATCCATAGTTTCTCTAATCTTCTGTTCATTCTCTCTCCCTCCCTCCCTCCATCTCCACAAACACAATCTCTTACTCTTTACCATGCTGCATACGTGTTACACTCTATTACACATACCTCTTTCTTCATTCATTCTATGCTCCTTCCTTTCTTGAAAACTGTTAAACAGCTTTTGTGGTTAAAGTGGTTCTTGAGTGTTCTCTGCTCTTAGAATTGTCTTAGAATATCCTTTCTGCAGTTGATTCTTACTATAGCAAACTTATGTGGACAAAAAAGAAATAGTTTACTATTCCTTTTTTGAATAGTAAATTTCATTTTCCTGAGTGAGTTAAATTCTGTTAGAATTTGGATTTCATTTTAATTCTATTTCTCCATTTGGATAATTTAATTTACCAAATAGTGCATCTACTATTTAATCACTCAGGAAAATGAAGTAAAAGAAAACAGTTCTGGCAAAAGCCCATAGTAACAGTACCATTTTAAAGGAAATTCACTATAGTAAACGATTCCTTTTTTGTCCACATGAGTTTGCTATAGTAAGAAGCAACTGCAGAAAGGATATTCTAAGACAATTTTAACCACAGAAAAAATGAATGCTGTTTACATGGCAACAGGTGCTTCAAACATGATTTACTTATTTCTTAATTTGAAGTAAGATTTTGATATTGTTTATATAGTTAAAAAAAAAGAAGCCTTTTCTGGTGTTGTAAAATTAACTTGTTCTCTTTCCGGTTTTGATTTCCTCTTTTATAAAACTAGTTTAGACATTGTAAATTCTGCTTTTGAGTTGTTTCAGCTTGGTACAAGTTTGTGTCCTGTATTGTGCAAGTTGATAGTTTGTTGTTTTTTGTATAGGGAGATTTTTAAAAATAATATTTGAATAAGAGCATTAGGAAGCAGTACTCATGAAAGTATTTATTGACTTTGTAAAAATACCATCTTTGGGTCAACCCTGTGTATAATATAACTTCACAACTGGCCAGGCACCTCGCTGTAATGTTATAGTACCTGCAACTGCTTTATTATGATGTTTTCATATTTTATTATTATTGCAAGTGCACCTCCATGGACCCCTAAAACTCATCATGGGAGATGCAAATTATTAACATATTTTCTATCATACCTTTCCTTGAAACCATTAACAGACAAGACACTCGCAACTGATTCAGGAAACCCATTCCATTCATTAACAACTCTCTCCAAGTGAAAAATAGAGTCTTCACTCCAGTGCTAACCACATTCTTACCCAAGTCCAGAGATGACCTCTTTTTCTGCCCCACTAGCCAAATACTGAAACATTTCTCCTGTCATATCCCCCTTTTTTGCCTATTAATCAACTTTTGCAATCCACCAGCCCTAAACCTATCCTCATAGGAAGCATTCCAAAGACCACTCACTGTCTTGGTCACTTTCCTCTGGATCCTCTCCACCACTTCTTCATCCCCAAGAAACCCAGCTGAACAGACCACAGCACAGTAATCCAGATGTGGTGTATCAAGTTTTTATAAAGAGGAGAGTTAACTCCCTTATCTCTACTTGTTAGTATGTTCTTCAATAACCAAGTCATCCTGTGAGCTACTCTAGCTATAGTAGCTCACAGGATTACTTGGTTATTGAAGGCTTATTGCTATAATTAGCAATAAGCCTTCTAAACTTCAACTCTATCTACTATTATGACTAAATGGCTTCATCAGTTAGTACAGTTCCCTCGATGTGGTACACAAATTGTAATATTTGTATCCCAAAATGTATAACTTTACACTTTTACACATTTATATTGACATCCATTATGTTTTCCTCTGGTGTCAGTACTACAAGCTGTCTACATCATGTCTACATGATTAACTATTACCCTACCCAACTTTGCATCATCAGCAAACAATTGAATACATCTCCCTTCAAATTATTTCCTATATTATTTATATACAAATTAAACAACAGTGGTTCCACTACAAGTCCTGCAGCATACTAGTCTCCCACCTTCTCCTGGATTGTGCTCTTCCATATACTACTTTTTGGTATCTGTCCATCAACCACCCTTTTATCCATATCATCTGTTTCATATCCATCCCCATTTGTTGCAGTTTGCATAATAGAGTTCCATGTGGTACCCTGTCAAACCTTTGCAAAATCCAGCAGTAACATAATGTAGCCATTCCCTTTATCCACCTCAACTGTCACTCTATTATAAAAAATTAGTAAATTACTACGCTATGAACAACCCTTCATAAGTTATCATGTTCTTGTTCCTTCATTCCTGAATTCTCTTTTTCACCAACTTTTTCAGTACTTTTACCACCACTCCTGAGATACTGTTGGATCCGTAATTTGCTTCCAAAGACTTACATCCTCCTTTATGCAAAGGAATTATTTTGCCTTCCACTCTTTTGAGACTTTGCCTGAGTTGAGGCTTAAACAGCCTAGCTAAAGGCATTGTCATTCTCTTAAAATTCAAGCTTGATATCCCATCCAATCCCACAGCTGTATTTGCATTCAGATTCTGCAATGTACTAAGTACCTCCAATTCATCAACCTCTGTTCTGACATCAGTCCCTGTCATCTATGTCATAACAAACTCTTCATTATGATGATATACTCTTGCAAAATGATCACTTAGTAGCTCAACAACTTTGTCTGCCTCTGTTACTTCTCTACCATCTGCATTCATTAAAGTTATCCTTCCATAGTCATTCTTCCTCCTACTTGTTAGCTGGTCACCTTTCTCCTTATATACCCTCCACAACATTTTCTTTGTTTGCAGCTCATGCTTAATGATTCAACTCATCCATCTAACTCCTACCCGATTTACTCCTTTGACCTTGGGTATAAAATGTGATATTGCTTCCTCCATATCCCCATGCACTGTGAATATCCTTCCCTTGCAGATCTTTATGCCATAGTACTGCTTCAAGCTGCATCCTAAGTGTATCATATTAGCATATCTTGTAGTTCCACATATACCCCCTTAACTGGAATTTCCAAATTTTGCTACCTCTCAAGTCAAGATCACTTCCCCTATTTGGAGGTAATATAGCCACCTTAATTATAGAGAGGTTTTCTGATTCTATAACTAGATTCAACACTCATACCCTGAGTCCCCTCCGCTTCAAGTAATTATCTCTCAGTAAGTGTATAAATTCCATTGAAGTACTCTTCCAGGATGTTTAGGTCTGTGTTCAAGGTTGTTTCCAGGTTGGCAAAGGAGGCAGACTGGTGTGGGATTGCTAGGCCATTGGTGTACATGTATTTCCGTGAGCTGGTATGTGGTATGTCAGACATGTAGATGTTGAAGAGTAAAGGGGCTAACACAGTCCTGTGAGAGACCATTGTAGAGGAATCTGGGCCTGCTCTTTTTTCCACCAATGGATCTGGATCTTTCTGTTGGAGAGAATGGATTCGAAAAGCTACAAAGTTTTTTTTACACCTTATAATATTGCCTAGCTTTTGGAGAAGGTCTAGACTGCATCATAAGCTGATGTTCGATCAATGAAAGTGACTCCAGATTTAAGTTTCTTCTGGAAGCCTACTTCAATGTGTGTTGTCAAGGCCAGGACCTGGTCACAGCAACTTCTTCCCAGCCTGAAGCTGGCTTGTTCAGGTGGGCATGCTGTTTCAATGAGTGGTGAAATTCTTTTAAAGAGAATTCTTTCAAAGAGCTTAAAGGTGGAGTAAAGCAAGGAGATAGGTCATAGATTCATGGCATTATTTGAATCTTTCTCTTGGAAAATCTTCTCTTGGCAGTGAATACATGGCACATATGCTACATTTCTCAAAATCTCCCATGTCAAACTCCCTGCACAACCTTGGCTGCGCCATTATTCTCATTTGCATCATTGATATGAATAACACACTTTGTCGTACATGGTATAAAGATATCAACTATAAATAAACACACTCAACCACCCAGTCATACACACGAATACTACAATCAGTAATTATAAAAAATACCATTAAATCAATATTAAAATGACTTAGCTGTTGAGGATATGTTCATGATTTGTTTAATGAAAGAAAATGGTATCTTGTTATGATATTGGCATGAACATTTGGTTTGATGATTTTTAGTCTGGTTAGTGGTGTTCATTATGAAGTATGGGAGGTGAAGAGTGTGTGTGTTTGTACTAAAAACACTGGAGAATTTCCTGTTGAACTTTGGTAGTTTTGGAAGTGTAGCTGACAGTATTCAGAAATGAGTTTTGAAAGTTAATTTTTTTGATATTGAGGCAATAAAAAAACCATTGTTTAGTTGTTAATTTCAAGGATGAACTTAGTCTTTGCATAATACCTGTTGAATGTAGAAAATAATTCTTTAATGGCATTTGTATGGTTTAATCAACTGAGAAGACATGCTGAGTCCTGTCTCAAAGACAAAAACTTTGAATATTTTCTCCTGAAAGGAGAAACTTCTTGTAGATAGCGGGATTTTTAGTAGGCATGCTATGTCATTTGGGATGTGGAAAGGATTTGTTCTTTTAAGGCGATGTCTTCCTGTCGCTGAGCTGTCATGGTGCATTGGGGGTGTCTCCTCGGTGGTCGATGAGGGGAATGGTTAGGGGCATTACTTTGCAGACCTCCCGGCTAGGTCCAAGGGACCCGCTAACCAACAGCAGCTGCAGTCCTCCATTCATATTGGGAGTTGGTAGTTCTGGTGGCCTGTTCTGTAAAAAATTCTGCACTATGCAAAAGCATCATGTCTGAACAGAAGAAAACTAAAGTCCAGGTGGTCTCAATATATCTGGAACAGTGATGTCAGGGTGATCATCATCACCCTGACATCATCAGTGACTGCTATAAAGAAGGTCAATGTAGAAATTGCTTGAAGATTGCTACTTGGAATGTAAGAGGTTTGAATAAACCTGGGAAAATGGCTATGTGATGAGAGAAATGGAGAGACTGAATATTGGTATATTGTATATGGGAATAAGTGAAACCTTTTGGAAGGGTTCGTCGGAATTTGAGTTGTAACTTCCAAATGATAAGACATATAAGTTGTATTCTTCAGGTGGAAAAATGTGAAGGAGAGGTGTAGTGTTCATTGTGGAGAAGAAAATTAGTAACAAAATCACATATTAAAAAATCAAAGTAATAGCAATTCTAGTGAATGCCAAGGCCAGAGATATGCTTATCATTCAGATATATGCTCCTACAGAACAGAATGAGGAAGTAGATGCTGATAACATATATGATGAAATAGAGTGGTGTATAAAGGTAGCTGGAGGCAAGAAAAATCAAGTTATTTGTGTTATGGGGCAGCTGGAACAAAAGTTGAATCAGAGCGAGAACATCTACACATGTGGGAATTGTAATTCGGAATGAGAGAGGACAAAAATGAGTTGACTTCTGAAAGAAACACAGTCTCATCATAACTAATACTTATTTTGAACAAAAACCAACAGCAAGATACACCTGGGAAAGTCCTAATGGACTTTCCCAGGTGTATCTTTTTTACCTTCCCAATATAAAAATCAGTTAGACTATATTGTGATCAGTAAGCATTACTTCAACGGAGTACAGAACTCAAAGGTCATGTCAAGTGCTGACTGTGGATCTGATCATAGACTTTGTCCTAATGATGATAAATATTGGTCTGAAAGCAATAAAAATTAAAAAGAAACAAACCTATGTAAATGGGATTTACAGATACTACAAAATGCAACGGTAACATCAAAATTTAATGAAAATGTTTCAGAACTACCGACTGCACAGTTACAAAATGAAATTGAACCTTACCAACGGAACAAACTACAAACAGCTATCATAACTTCTGCTAAGAATCACATCAGTAAACAAGAAGAAAGAAAGAAAAAAAAACATGGATAATGCAAGAAGTAATTGACCTTATCGATGAAAGAAGAACATGGACAAGAAGTGCGAATGAATAAGAAAGATTAAGATATAAACAATGGATAAGAGAATCAAATAATTATGCAGGAGATTGAAAGAAGAATGGATAAATAACCAATGCACCGAGATAAAGTGTTACAAAAAGGACAAAACCAGAGAAGTATTCCTGAAAGTGAAAGAACTTAATGGAAAAGCAAAACGAACACAATCTAACAACATCAAGGACAAAGAGGGAAACATAATTGTTGATAATGAAAAGATAAATGAAAGATGGGTGAAATATTTATCAAATCTCTATGATGATGATGAGAACATGAGCAACAATTTACGACACCTTAGGTTATGTACACCTGCAAGAAATGAGATACAACACATAATCAAGAATCTTCCTAATAATAAATCCCCTGGGTGTGATAACATCCCTGCAGAACTGCTGAAAGCTTTGACTGGTTACAGTAACACCTACTTAGTGGACACCATTCAGCACATCTATAAAACAGGAGAATTACCTGAATCTTTTACAACATCACTCTGCATACCAATTCCAAAGAAAAATAATGCCCAAAATTGTGAGGATTATAGAACTGTGAGCCTAATCATCTCTCATGTATCTGAAATCATTTTAACCACTGTTAATCATTTTAACAAAGAAATTGAAAGAGCCTTAACCGATGAACTAAGTGAACAATAGAAAGGCTTCAGAAGAGGAAGAGGAATGGGAACTATTAATGCTATCCTGGAACTAAAAATATTACTGGAAAGAAGAGGATCATATACATATGGTTTATAGACTTTCAGAAAGCCTTCGATCAAGTAAAACACAATAAACTGTTTAATATTCTAAAAAAATTAGACTTTAGAAGATGATGTACATAAACTTATAAAAATGATTTACTCCAAGCAGAAAATGCAGCTGTTTAACTCTGAGACTTCTGAAGTGAAAATAAAAAGAGGAGTTACACAGGACTGTATCCTTTCACCAAATCTATTTAATATTTACAGTGAGACAGTGATGAAAAGATTGAAAAACAAAATATAGGAATCAGTATCAATGGTATAAAATACAACAATCTTAAATATGCTGATGATACCATTCTAATAGCAGAAAATAGAAACAAATTAATCACATTACTGCACCTACTAACTGAAGAAGGTAAAGATTTTGGCCTACATTTAAATGCAAAAAAGACCAAATTTATGAAAATCTCAAAAGAAAATAGATCCAAGTCAGAAATATTCATAAAAATATAAAAATTGCACATATACAATGAATACAAATATTTAGGTATCTACTTTACTGCAGATGGAAAACAAGATAAAGAAATAAAAATAAGAACTGCCATAGCAAAAGATGCCTTTGAAAAAAGATCTGCTCAGAAGTTTTGTGGGTATAGAGGCAAAGAAGAGAATGATAAGAACATTAGTTTGGCCAGTTTTCACATATGGAAATGAGACCTAGGTATTCAAAATAAGACAACAGATAGTGGCCTTTGAAATGTGGTGCTTCAGAAGATCCCTGAAAATCTCATGGACAGAGCATGTGACAAATGCAGAGGTACTACAGAGAATGAAAACATAGAAATCTTTATTGCAGGAAATGATCCAGAGAAATATGAGATGGACAGGACATGTATTGAGGAGATCAGCAGGACAGAGGACACTAACAGCTTTAGAAGGAAAGATTATGGGAAGAGGATCAAGAGGGTAAAAAAGGACATGGTTTGATGATATAAGATCATGGACAGGATCATGTGACTATGCTGGGAAAAAAAAAAAAAAAAGCTGCTAGCAGACAGGACTGGAAGGACATGGTGCCGCACCCTCACATTGAAGAAGAAGCTACATGAAGAAGGTGATGTCTTAGATTAGGTCATCTGTAAGACCCCATTTGAACATTTGCATTAGTTTATTAGAATGTGAATGTTAGTGTCTTGGAAAAACAAGCATCTTTATAATGGCATGATGTGGTGAAAAAATAAAAAGATTTTAGGATTTGTATTAGAAACTTAGAGAGAATTACATATGATGGTGTTGGAAACATTATAGGACACAGTGAGGTGCATTGGTTTTTTGCACTCATGGAGTTCAGTCCATAAAGAAATAACTTGAGAGTACATGCCATGATTCATTGCAATAGTGAAGCTTATTTTGTGGAATAGCTAGTATTAAAGTACTTTTTTTTTTTTTTTTTGCAGAGCAATCTTCATCTGTGAGAATGTAGATGTCATTGCTTCCACTATTTACTTGTGCTTTTTTTTTCAGACTACTCCAAAAAAAAAATAGCTTTGCTACTCTGTATGTACACTTACCCTTTAGTGACTATATTAACGAATTGTGAAATTGTGTATCTCATGAACAAATTGCATGACAAAGGATCTGATTTCTTTTAAATTTAAAAGTGTATTATTAACTATAAATTCTGGAGGATTTATTTATTTTTTTTAGTAATTTACCTTTCTGTTTTTTAATATTTCTAATTACAGTCATACCCCGACTTATGCGAATCCGGAGTTACGTGGTTTCTTGTATGTACGTATTCCCATCCCACTTCACGCCTCACCACTAGTCATATCTTTCCAGCACCAGCCGCATTCGCCAGTGTTGCACATGCTGCGAACAAGCACTGACGTGTTTAGTGCAGTCTCCATTCATACACTATTTTTATAGTCTACAAACCTTGTGATTGTTTAATGTTATGTTCTTGATAAAAATTTTATCACATAAAAAATAATAATGTCGTCCAAAAGAAGCAAGTCCGATTCTTCTACAGCTAGCAAGAAAAGAAAAACATTGACTTTGGAAACAAAACTCAACATTATTAAGGATTTTGAAGGCGGAATGAAAATTTGTGAGGTAGCAAAGTAGTTCAATCTACAGGAATCCACGGTAAGAACAATCATAAAAGAAAGGTTTACAGATTTTGGAGGACATAGATTCTAACGAAGAATGAATTGTACCCACAAGGCAAGGAATAAAAAAAAATCATTAGCTTGCTATAAAGAAATTTTGTTTGACAAGAAAAAGACATTATGCCGTCAGACAAATCTATTAGATTTTATGAAACCATCGACATCGAAATAACTTTCTTTTTTTATGTACGAAAAACTACATTTATGATTATATTTATTAAAAAATATAGGTGTTTTTGTAAACCTTTGGTCCCAATTAACTAATATTTTGTATGTTTGTAATAAATTACATGCAAAATTATATCCCGAGTTACGCGAATTCGACTTATGCGCTTTTTATTGGTCCCACCTACCGTGTAACTTCGGGGTATGACTGTATTATATTTAAATGTTTTATAAGTTTTATAACTATTTAATTTTATTTTTTAGAGTGCATATGGAGTTTTAAGTGCTATAGAAGAATGTTCAGCTTTCCAAGATTTAATTAGAAACACATCGATTCATATGTGGTATGAAAAAATGAAATCAGCCATCATTTCGCACCGTGGGACATGCCAGTTTAATGTCTTAGTACAGGAAGAAATAAAAGCATAAATATTTTTTAAGTCAGCTGAATTTTTATGTATAAAATATTTGCTACTTAATTTTAAGTGTACCTATTTATATGAAATGTGGGTGTAAATGAAATAAGAGAATATTTTTATCATGTTGTACATTTTATGATATGTGAAATGTTTTTAAATGCAATATTTTGAAAAATTGCAATTTAATAGGTAAATTTCAGTAAATGTTAATGCATTGAATGAAAAACCAATGTGATAATGAATTACATTAAACATTGTTAATGTTAACAAACTATCAGCAGCTAAACTCATTCACTTGTCACACCAATGCATTATTGATGTGGTTCTGGAAGAAATTTATTATAGTGCAATCCTTGTACTGTGGCTTCACAATTCCCACTTTATCAGTGATTTTTTTTTTTTTTAATAGTGAATGTAGTGATAGGTCCAACGCCAATGAAGTGTTTTCATTGATTAGTGTGTGTTCGTCAAAATTTGCTTTCCACATGCATACTGCCAAATATCTACATCATTTTTTTTTTTTTTTTAATAATTTATGTAGTCATTTTTAGGTTTCTGCAGGTATGTTTTATGATGATAGTAAAACTTGTTTTAATTCACATGTGCCTTAAACATGCGCTTTATGGTGGTGCCTTCACTATTTCTTACTGAAACATATCTGGCCAATTTTTAATAGCAATATAGTGTTGAGATATGATCATATAATTTTAGGATTTATATAGTTATAAAATGTTTTATCTTATAAAAGATAGAATGAGTTTTAAAACTTGTTTTAATTCACATGTGCCTTAAACATGCACTTTATGTGGTGATGCCTTCACTATTTCTTACTGAAATATATCTGGCCAATTTTTAATAGCAATATAGTGTTGAGATATGATCATATAATTTTAGAATTTATATAGTTATAAAATGTTTTATCTTATAAAAGATAGAATGAGTTTTGTATATAAAATATAGAATGTATAATGTTAAATTTTTTTAACAATATATCGGTGTTAATATTTATATTTCAATAGCTTTTTTATAGAATATTTGCAAATTAACATCATCCTGTCACATTATTATTGCTCATAGTGTTCCATCAAATTAGTTTGTTGTCTGTCAGGACTCCGGTGTTGTTAGATCATATACTTAAGTCTTCTGCAGCACTTCAGCTGCATTAATCTTCCTAGATTTTGGTCCTCCTCTGGTTCTTTTCCTGCCATTATGGCATCAAACATCTCTTTACTAACCTTTCCTCTCCCATTTGAAATGACCATACCATATGAGATTAGCTCTGCTCACACATCCTTGAATGCTACTAATGTTAAGTTCTTTCCTAATATCTTCATTTTTGATGATTTTTTGCCATTGATGCCATATGTTTACTCCATTAATTTTTCTTTGAACTCGTATTTGTTCTTTCTAGTCTTTGATCAACTGTTTTATTTCTAACCCCTTCTCTGATTTATAAATTAAAATTGGTTTTAACATTGTCTTGTATATAGTTGGTTTAAGGTATGACTAATTTCTTTCTTATTTCATACGAGTTCATTCAGTTGACTCCACACCATATTAGCTTTGCTTATTCCGTTGTCTATTTTCAGATTAAATTTATCACCATTATTAAATAGCTGAAATGTTTTATAGGTTCTCCATTCTGGTTACTGCTAATGTGCCAATGTTTACAATGTTCCTGACTATTTCATAGTCTTTTTTATTGCTCACATTCATGCTTGATTTGTTACTGCAGTTATTCCATATTGTATTTAAGAAATCCAACAAATTTGTAAATTTATTTCAGGGTTTAAAATCATCTTCATAAAGTAAAGAGCTGAGATTAACATTTGCAGTTTTGATATCAGGTTTAGTGCCACTTTCCTTCATAATGTGATCTGTATAGATGAATAAGTGGCAATAATATGCACTCTTGTCTTCTGCCTGATTTTACATCAAGCCGTCTTCCTGCCTTTCAATTTTAACTGCCAACTTACAAATTAAAATATAGACTATTGATAGTGCTCTGTCATATGCATACCAACCACTGAATTAGAAACTTTTATTTAATACTATGTTGGACTTCCTTTGCCAAAATCTATGCAAAACTACATATGTAGTTTGGCATGAAATCTATGCAAAACTATATATGTAGTTTGGCATAGATTTTACAAGGTGTGTGTGTCGCATCTATGTCTACACGAGGCATTCACCAAACTGACTTTTTAACTGGCTCAGATTTGATGGAAGAGAACTTTGCTCCTGGATCTGTTTTTCTAACATGTCCCATACATTCTCAAAGGTGTGCAGATTAGGGCTTTGTGGTGACTGTACAAATTAAAAATTACTATGGACACTGGACGATATCTACATTACTCTTCAAACCATCATAGGTCACATAAGCAGAGCATCATTCACATGTTGAGAAATCGAGCTAGAAACTTTATCTCCGACGATGAAGAAGTTCAAACAGAACTGTCTCAAATCGCTATAACACTATTGCAAAATGGTTATCCTCGAAACATCATCAACAAATTTCTATACAAAGATAACCAACAAGAAAGAACAGTCTCCCAGAAAATTTCAACAGCAGTCATCCCCTTTATGGGTTCAATTTCCACCAAAATTGCTAGATTGTTAAAGGCCCATAACATTAGGGTTGTATTTAAACGAACTACTAGCATCAGACAGGTTCTAAGATCTCCTAAAGACAGTGTTCCATTTTATAAATATCCAGGTGTGTATAATATTCCATGTATGTGTGGTCTTTCCTACATTTGACAAACTTCGAGAAGCCTGGAAATAAGACAGAAAGAACATGTTGGTGATGTAAATCACAACAGAACGATCACCTCCGGGTTAGCACATCACTTTTCAACTTCGAACCACACTATAGACTGGAATAACAGCTCTATGCCCTATGTAGACGAAGATTACAGACATTGATTATTTAAGGAAACAGCAGTCATGCTACGTACAGGCAGCAACCTAAACAGAAATCAAGGGACCATACTGAATGATACTTGGAAAAATCTAATTAATTCCCTCAGTTCAACAGAACTACAGTACGCGAATAATCATGTAACGCGTGTTCGTGATACTGAGTAGAAATGTCACGCGAACGTGTTACCTTAGCTACCTAACAAGTACTAACGTTTTTTTGTATTCTTAAACCTTTTTTGCATTTATAAGTTTTTTGTACTGTGCAAGCCTTGAAAAAGCTAGTCAGTTACTAGCGAAACCGGTAGGCAATATTGTACGAATTAAAAATCTATGGTCAGTTTAACAATAAGTCTTATATTTTGTACTACTGTTCTTTGTCAGGGAGAAGATCCAGAGTAAGATATAGATGGATTCATAGAGTAAAAAGTGCCTTAAAAGACAAAAATATAAGATCTGATAATGTTGGAATCTTGACAGATAAGAGATTAATTTGGAGGGAAATTATTGATCTGAAGTCAGTAGTGGTGTAACTTTTTCATGTAGTACTATCAGAAATTATTTATTATTATTATTATTACTACGGGCTACTCCAGGAGTCCTTAGACTCATCGAGGGAGGCCCTAAACATCATGTTCACACAGCTGTTCAACATTCTCACAGTATCTATCATACCTTGCCTTGAACTCGCTCACTGTCTTAGCACCCACAACAGACTCTGGCAGCTTATTCCACTCATTTACCACTCTAAAAGTAAAGAACCAAGAACCACGCTCTTGCCCAGCTTCCATGGGTGTCCCCTAGTTCTCCCGCCACCAGTCCTGATCTCAAAAATATCATCTGAATTAATCCTATAGAATCCTTTTAGCAATTTGAATGTCTCAATCATATCTCCCCTTTTCTGCCTATCAACTAGTTTCTGCAACCCATTTGATGATGATGATCTGTAACTTTCATTTTAATTAATTTGTCATATTAAAAATATTCTCTACATATCTTGCTTATTGTATTCCCATGTATCTTTGGATAATTTAATACTTTGTGAGCATTGTCTGTTGAACTGTTAATGTTAAACGATATATTTTCCATTTGAGATTTCTATTGTGCATGTTGTAGAATTTTTAAGTCTATGTATTTCTCATACTGATGCAAAAGTTTTTTGCATCAAAATGCTCAGTGAAAATGTTGTGTTATTATAAATTCGAAGATGTTATCTTATTAATTACTTTGCTACATTCCAAGTTTTGTAGAACTGAACTTTTTAATAAAAATCCATAATTCGATGTACACTTTGCATATTATTTGAAAGGGTGATCATAATACTGAAATTGAAAGAATTGGACCCAACAGCAAAGTTCTGAGCTTTAAGTCTTAACTTGAAACAAATTTGGAGTCTTAAATAAACCTTACTCTACACAACTCACCTCTACCTATAGAACATCAACCACCACAACCCTCAATTCTAATCTCCAAGCCATCCTCCAATGGGACTCAGATAACCTCATCAATTTCAATGCTAGTAAAAACCAGTTCTCTTATTTCTCACAAAAATGAACCATTTCTTCCCAGTATTATTTTTGATAACACTCAAATTTCCAGACAAGATGAGATTTCTCTTCTTGGAATTACCCTCACATCAAACCTCTCCTGGCACAAACACATCACAACCATTGCATCCTCAGCTTCAAAAAAAAAACTAGGATTTCTTTTTTGCTCAAAATGTTACTTCACCTCTGAACAGCTGTTAGCCTTATACAAATCACAAATTTGTA
The DNA here is from genome assembly GCF_054136105.1 of Typopeltis vanoorti. Classification (NCBI taxonomy): domain Eukaryota; kingdom Metazoa; phylum Arthropoda; class Arachnida; order Uropygi; family Thelyphonidae; genus Typopeltis; species Typopeltis vanoorti. Next base: position 14,778,552 of record NC_143563.1, read on the forward strand.
TAAGCTATCGAATACTGCTCTCACATTTGGAGTGGGTCTCCTAAAAGCTCCCTCAGAATGCTTGCCTCAATACAGAAGAGAATAATTAGATTGACAAATGACCTATCTCTTACCAACTCACTTCCCCCACTTTCACACAGACTTTTAGTCTCTGTAACTTGTGTATTCTATAAATATTTCCATGTGAAATGTTCAGCTTAAATAGCGTCAATAATTCCTCCCACTTAGTACTAAGCCCGTTGGAACACGCACAGCTGCCGCTCAACATCCTTTCCCAGTACACCAACAAACCCACAGAACAAGTTTCTTTTCCTCCTCCATCCCTGCTACTGCTGTACTGTGGGACCCTCCCCCCCCCAATGTATTTCCCAAGGAATACGATGTACAGGCTTTTAAATCAAATGTAAACAAGATTCTTCTTTCCCAACCTACTACCCATATATGGTATTAATGTACTATAGGTTGATCAACCTGTTGTGTATGGGTTCAACATTAAAAAATAAATAAAATAAAAAAAATATAATTTTCATTTGGGATAGAAGACATTCTTTTATCCAGAATTCAGGGAGTGAGAGGTATGATTGAAGTCTGATTAGTGGAATAATGAATTACTGACCATTTAAAACTATATATTTAGAAATTTATGTACATTTAATCATACAAATACATTTATTTTACAAATGGTATTCTATCTTTTTCAATTTATCTACTTAAATACAAATTCTACCCTATGGTTCTTCTGTATGAACTAGTCAATAACATCGTCATAAAAAGTTGGTTGTAACTTAATTTTCCCAAGCAACATGCACACTTGTAAAGGCTGGCTAGAGCTACTTTGACTGTATGGCCTATATTGAAGACGACGTGAAGGGAGCGGAAATGGCTATGCTCAAGCATGAAATCACAGTGCTGCAACGAGGACCTGGAAGCTTCTACAACTGAGCAAGCCAAGGTAGCTTTGACTAGACGAGTAAGCATCGGCCTTCGATACACAATGCAAAGCTCAATTATTGCTGTGCAAGCTTAAGACGTCTTCTGTCTACAAAAATAAAAGCCTAAATGGAATGCTTATAAATGCATGCATTTATAAGTTCTTTCTCAATTAATGAGCTCTTGCAGCAAGCATGGAAATTTAGCTCCTGAAGAAATTGGATAGTACTTGGTTACTAAAACGTTTTTGCCTTTCACATCAGTTGAATATTTAAATTAACTTCCAAGCTGCAAGAAGTGTGTGGTGCAGACCCACAGAATAGCAATATCGCAATATTATATTTATGCATTTATTCCTATTAAATATCCCTAATTGTTAACTGGCTTAACACATGATTCCAATAATTCAACACAATATACTAGAGGACACTTTTCGATGCGTAACATTGCATTACATTCGCGTTAATAGATCCTGTGTGTGGTCACAAATACGGACACATTTGAGCCCTTTAAACAGATGTACCGATGGCGCAGCAGGTCAAATTCTCAGTGGTCCAGTGGTTTTAGACCACCCAAAAGGCTAGGTAGGGTGTACGCTGAGGTAATAGGACCCAGAAATCTGGCTATGATTGGTTATTGTGTCAACCTATCCAATTGAACATTGTCATTTGCCATGAGTTGCTGTTTTTGTTTTCCGAGTTTCATCTGTTTTGCGTGCGAAAAGTGATAGGACACCGATATAGAGTCTGTGCAGTTAGCCTAGTGGCTTTGTGCTTCGCAACCAAATGCCTGGGGAAGGAGTGTCCTAGGTTCGATTCCCGTTACTTTCATAGCCAAGTTAGCCGGTCTTGGGCGTGGACAGCAGGGTTTTATCCGCCAGTTTATCTGGGGTTTTTCATTCCGCAAGCCTGCCTGTGAACACACGCGGATTATAGTCAGAAATACTGACCCAGCCATAAGCCTGATTCGTCAGCTATGCCAGTTCTGGAGCCTGGATAAAATTTGCGGGGGACTGAGATCGTGAGTTCCCTTTACATTCTCATGAAGGGAACTCACGGCCACGATCATTAATTAATTAACCGATACAAGGTTTCAATGTATAAATTTCTATAAATAATTTGTAACTTTTTTGCCAATATTTTCAATGGGAAACAGTGTTGACGATCTGCTGAATGTGCCGTTTTCTGCCAGAGCTTTTGCTCATTGTATGATTGTAATCAAAGGAGATAAGCCTCGTCCTACTCTTCCGAAGTTACTATTACAGTATATTTACTCTTGAGTAATTCAAATAGACCAACCAAATATAGCCTTCATTATTTTTTTCTAATATATCTTAAAACAAATACATTGTCCTCCACTCCACACAGATTTGGTTACAGTTAATTGATAAAGTATTTCAAGTTACTCTACAATTCAGTGGCGCACCCAGAGGAGTGGGCCAAGGGGCTCTGGTACCCCGAAAGGAAAAGGAAAAAAGAAAACTAAAAAATTTTCCAAAAATCTTTTCCTAATTAAAATTCATTTTTTTTTATATATGTTGTGTCGTGTCTTCCATACTACTAATGAATTAGCGGTCACATTAGGTGGAAATACCCTATAGCTATCAGGAATCACGGCCTCTGCGAACACAAGGCGAACGAAGTAGTGCTCGGGCGGATCGAGCGCTACTTCGTTTGCCCAAGCTCAAGTTGTGGTATAAAAAATTTGAAAAACCGTTTGCAATAACTGCATGCAAAAATGCCATTGATGTAGTTTCGAAGTGTGTCAAAATGATATATCCTAACATCTATGACAGTAAAAATATTTGCAACGCTTTGGGTAACAACATAAGTCAGTGAAAGGTCATTTTCTGCCTTACGCCTCTTAAAAACCTATTTAAGATCTACCATGATACACTCACGATATATATATATATATATATATATATATATGTAAAACCAGGTTTAAAATTGCTTGGTATCCTTAACATATATATATATATATATATATATATATACAGAGAAATTAATGTAACCACGACTGAAGTAAATCAAGAGTTTTGTAAAAAGAAAACAAAACTGGATTTTATTCTTTAAATAATTTTTTACACTCACCTAATGAAGTTTATTGAATTTGCATCAAAAATATTTTTATTCCTTCAACTCGACTCCCCCAAGATTAAATCCTGAATGCGCCACTGCTACAATTAATTGCGTCGGACCAATTAAAATGAGCGCTGATGCGCTATGCACTCTTAAAACTTCATACATCGAGAAAAATGCAATCATTCGGTCAAATTGACATGCATTTTGTAGCGCAGGTTATATATTATTTGTCCTAACTGGATTTTAAAAAATCCCTTTTGTTCTGAAGATGTTTGTGTTCCAAAACAATTCTATAAATGCCATAAGAACCCAGGTTTTTTTTTTTTTTTTTTTGTATCCCAGTTTGTCCAAACTGCACATAAAAAACAGTGTGTGTGTGTGTGTGTAGCTCAATGGGAGTGGTGCTTACGCTCACTCCTCGGCATTCAACTGCTAGAAGAAAGAGCGTCGTTGGTTCGATTCTAGTAGCTGACTAGAGCAGTTTTTCCCAAACTGTGCTCCGCGAACCCCCGGGAGTCGCAAGTAATTCAAAGGGGATAGTTTATTTTCGTTAAACTTTATCTTATTATGTTGCTCACACCAGGCCTAATTGATATGTTCATATTCTTCCGAATATCTCCATTTGTAACAGTATTGCATTGTCATTAATGACGCATTTAGTGTTGTAAAATTGTAATTTATTACTTCATCTTTATGATATGTAAAATATAAAAAATTTCCATTTTGGATTTTATGAGGACCGCGATGAAATAACATTCGCTACAGGGGTTCGCGACATCAAAAAGATTGGGAAACACTGGACTAGAACTTTTTCTGGCATTCAACGAATGACTTTTTTGTTTGCTGTAATTACATAATACAGGGTGTCCCAAAATTCATGCACGATTTAAATTTAGCGCCATTTGTGCGGTAAAGTGTTGCCAACGAGAAAAAAAAAGGCAGCGTGACAGCTGACAGTTCAGGGTTATTAAAAATGACCACACACACAGCGAAGAGAGTTCGTTGAATGGATTATGGAACAACAACAAGTGGATGCTTATTTTTCGAACAAAATCATCTTCAGCGATGAGGCTCATTTTCATCTTGATGACTTCGTTAATCGACAAAATTTTCACATTTGGGGTTCAGAAAATCCAAGAGTGATTGTTGAGAAACAAATGCATCCACAACGTGTCACTGTTTGGTGCGGATGGATTTTGGGCTGGAGGCATCATCGGTCCATTCTTCTTCGAAAATGCGGCTGGTAAGGCAATAACAGTTAATGGTGCTCACTATCGCGACATGATAATCCAGTTTTTTGTGCCTAAATTGCAAGATATGGATGTGGACAACATGTGGTTTCAACAAGACGGTGCAACATGCCATACAGCCCGAGAAACAATTCAATTACTGCATGAGTCATTTCCTGGTCGTGTAATTTCCCGTTTTGGTGATCAGAATTGGCCGCCCAGATCATGTGACTTAATGCCGTTGGACTTTTTTCTTTGGGGTTTTTTGAAGTCTAAGGTTTATGCTAACAAGCCCACGACCACCCACGCCTTGAAGGAGGAAATTGAGCACTGTATCAACGAAATTCAGCCACATTTATGCAAAACGGTCATGGAAAATTTCGACAAAAGAGTGCGTATGTGCCAGCAAAGCCGTGGAGGCCATTTACCCGATATGCTATTCCATGCATAACCTTATACTGTATACTTTATGAATCAATAAGAAATTACAATTTTTAATTAAAAACCTGTGCTTTCTATCAAAATTACTTCTTGCATGAATTTTGGGACACCCTGTATAATAACCTGTGTAGGCGATCACATTTGCCAACTAAATGTTTACGATGAATCACACAGTGCACAGTGAATACATTTGACACCCACTTTTTTGAAATTTGCAATAAAACCACAATAGCGCCCTGCCGTCGCTGGAGCACCATCGGTAGCAACTGACAAAATATTATTCAGAGGGATTTCTTTTTCTTTAAAAAACTTCCAGTGTATGAAATATCGAGTCTCCTTTAGTGTGTCATTTAGCACATTTTTAGCAAATAATAATTCTTTGCAAATTTTTCCTTCTTTTATGTATTGTACATATGCTAAAAGTAAAGCATTTCCTGGTAAAGTAGATTCATCAAGTTGTATAGAGAGCTGGGTTGTTTTTAAATACATAATGAGTCTTCAGCATCCTGGGCCATTTCATCAATTCTTCGTTGCACTGTGTTATTGCTGAAAGGAATTTTCTTGATATCAGAGGCTGGCTTGTGCAGTACAGTGCGTATGACTTCACTAACAGTTGCTGGATTAGTTCTTCACCAACATTATGCGGTTTTTCCGATTTAGCAATCAGTAAGGAAATGTAAGAGGCATGCAACTCATCTTCATCATCTAGTTTGGATGCCGCTGAGAACATACCTGCAAATGTTGGTTATTTCAAAAATTTTCTTTAAGTGCTTGAAAAATACGATGAACCATTATCTTTATTATCAGCATGAACTTTTGTCAAATGTTCATTTAGCCCTGAAGGCTTCATTGATTCATTTGAAAAAACTTTTTACCCAATCAGGCGCATATTGTCTACATTTCTTCTTGGGTTCAGTCATGATATTATCTGTAAAAAAAAAAAAGTTAAATTTACAAAGTTGCTAGAATGCAATATCTCATGTACCTAAATTAAATTATTTTTACAAAAAAAAAGAAAAGAAAAAAATCAGCTAACACCTTTTTGTTCCCGTATAGGGAGTAGGCGAGGCCGTTTTTTTAGCCCTATCTAACTTTTGGAGACTGAGTGGGCAGTTCAATCTCCACTGGTAGCCAATCAGAGATAGCTGGCCAAGGCTATCACTAATTAATTGGCACGCAGTGAAGAAGGCGGCTAGTAAGTGCTGCCATCTGGTAGTTCCTAACCCTAACACAATATATTTGTGTTGATTCCAATATATTTGTAAAAATATATTTTTAATATCTGAAAATAGTGTGGGTTCGACGGCCGATTTTCTTGAGTTTACGGGACGGAAAACCCGAGTTTCAGGGAGGAAAAACCGCTAGCCCGTTCCAGCGGTTTTTCGATACTTAGTCGGTAACTTACTTACACGGAACCGGTCGAGGAAAGGCTTAGAAAAAGTTCCACTAGTCGGCGACTAGATTCGAACTCCTTTCGTCATGCAGTCAAGCGCTGTAGAGTGCAAACGCCACTTCTACTAAGCTACACAGGCTCCCTTAAGAAAAGGTATAACAATATTAATGTGAAACCTGCTGTTTTATTGGAACAACAATAATTTCCTTTGTGTACAATCTGGGTAAGTAAGTTGCCGACTAAGTATCGAATATGCACTAAAATTTTTATGCCCGACATCAAATTACTAATTGCTTGTCACACATAAGAAACAATCTAAAACTGATTTCGTACATATTTATAGTATCATACAGTGAACACGTCATAACATGTACATGTTCCTGCTGATGCGTACTGGACTTGTAAAATCCCGATCGCTTGAAAGTGCGCGCCCCCAACACTTTAAGCTAAGAACTGTCGTCGGACTTCAATGCCAATCGACTGTAACTTGCATTTTGTACATTTCCTTAAAAAATAAAGCAACCATTACGACTTTTTCTTACCTTATACAACAGTTATATCATCAAACTCAGGCATGGACTCTACCAACGTAGAATATATTTTTCTTATTTCTGCATCTCGAAGCTATACTTTTACTGAAATGTATGAAATGCTTCAAAAAGCATATAGTGATGAATGCTTATCCTGCTCAAGTTTACGATAATTTGCGATTTCAAAGTGGTCGTGAAACGCTTGGGGAAGACGAAAAGCCGAGCCGTTCAAAAACTGGACTGAGCGAAGTTAACATCCAAAAAGTGCATGATTTTATCAAAGAAAACCCGAAATCGTCCGTTGGATTGATTGAAGATGAATTGGGAATTCCAAAATCAACTGTGCACAACACTTTAACCGAGAGTTTGGGTCTTCGTAAATTGAATTCGCGATCGAATTGAACACTGCAAGGACCTCATTAAACCGCTCGTAAGGACTCACTTTTCCTCGAAACGATTGTTACTGGTGACGAAACATGGTGTTTTGAGTATGAGCCCGAAACAGAGTGCTGAGTGGAGACCGCCAGAAGAGGGGTATCCGAAAACAAGTCGCTTGGAGAGTCAAGTGAAGACAATGCTGATTTGTTTCTACGATTTCAAGGGTATTATCCACAAAGAATTCGTTCCGCCTCGCCAAACGGTCAATGGTGAGTTTTATCTCGAAGTTTTGAAGCGATTGATAGTGAGAATCCGTCGCGTACGGCATGAATATCGTGATGACCGACCGTTCGTCAAAACACACTGTCACTCTTGGAACTATAACTTGGCTTCTAATGAAACAATTGTCATAAACAGTTCACTAATGAAGGTTGCCGCTTTCGAAAACAAAAAGATAAAAGGTGGCGCCACTAGTTTCTTCTATTTTCGAAAAGTTCGGTTTCTTTTTGGACAGAGGGTGTCTGGTTGGATCTGTTATAAAGTCCTATAAATGTTTCACTAAAATATGAGACTTGGATTTTCTCACCATTTCCTAATTCTCAACAATGGGATTCACAATTTAAAGAATTCACCACTAGTTCTTATTAGAATTTTATTTACTCTGTTAAGAAAATATTTGTACACTTTGCTTAATCAATTAGATTGTCTTTCCGCTGTGTGATCCCTAGCCTGGTGATATTTTTCATTCAAGCTCAGGCATGTTTTATTACTTTATTATATGGGTGTTACAATACCTCTTCTTTGTTTTCTGATTCTGTTGGAGGTGACGTAATCGTTAATTTTTTTTAATCTATTTTTAAAGCAGGTAATATTCCCACCTATGTAAACAGTGATCAAGGTAAGGAATTTGACAACACAAACTTTCGTGCATTTTTCAAGAGTGAAAAATGTTCATATTAATAAAACCAGAAGTGAAAAGAAAGCCGCAATGACTGAGCAGTTTATTTGAACACTGAAAAGTAAAAATTTACAAACGAATCACATATTCGAACAGTGCCAAATATATTCATGTACTCGTCGACTTTGTGAAAACTAACAACACAAAGCATACAAGTATTGGAAAGTCTCCAGCAGAAGTCCCAATTCATAATAAAGATCTCTTAATGGGCTACTCAAGGGAGCCCTTGTCCTGAAAGGCTCACTCTGGTGAGTGCGGGAATGGCAAACCCAAGGTACCTGATGCTGGACCATGCCTTACTTCATGTAATGTACGTCTGTTATATTATGTGTAGACTGGTCCCTATCTTCTTTCTTTATACTTCCTCTCTTCTTCTTGTTCCTTTCCCCCAATGCTATTAGAGTAATTCGAGGGGTGAATCTTTTCTATTTACTTTATTTTCTACCTTTAGTAGTGAGAGGTGTAGCCTATTTTAAGCAGTGAGAGTCTGCTGCTCTCCCAGGTTTGAAACCATACCATAATGGTTTCCTGAGGAAGGCAACGGGAAACCACCTCAGTATTATTTCCCAGAAATATGGTGAACTCGGCAAATTTAATTTCCACAACTGGCAAAAATGGGGTCTATCGGCAAACGATGGATGTCATGCCCGGCAGAAGAAGAAATGAGGCTTCTCAGGTCGTTTACCTACGAAATCCTCAAATGGACAATGAGGATGGGATCCCAAGTATTGAGGAAAATAGGAAGAAAATAAGACATCCAAGAGAGAATGAGATAGAAACTATACATGTTGCAATTTGGAATGTAAGAACAATGTTAAGAGCTGGTAAATTAGAGAACTTGAAGAAAGAAATGGAGAGAAATAAATTGGATGTGGTTGGTCTAAGTGAAGTCAGATGGGAAGATATAGGAGATTTTGAAAGTGATGGTTATAAAATTATACATTCCTGTAGAACATGGGGGGGAAATGGAGTAGCCTTTTTTTTGAATGAAAAGGTTAAAAATTTAGTACTAAAAATAATATATAAAAGTGACAGGGTGATTATGATTAAACTGAAAGCAAAGCCTGTGGGCACAATGATTATACAGATATATATGCCCACAAGTGACCATGAGGAAAATGAAATAGAAGAGATAATGGAAGAAGACAGAACTAAGAGGTGTACCATCTGGATGGGAGACTGGAATGCGGTGGTAAGTGAAAAGGTAGAGAATAGAATAACAGGAAGATATGGCCTTGGAAAAAGGAATGAGAGAGATGAAAGACTTATTGAGTTTTGTAAAAGACACAAACTAATCATTGGTAATACTTGGTTTAAACTTCTAAAGAGAAGAAGATATACAAGGAAAATGCCAAATGATATCGCAAGATACCAGATGCAGAAACAGTGTAAAAAGGATATCAGCATATCCAGGAGCTGATATTGACTCAGACCATAATTTGCTTGTTATGGAATTAAGAATACGATATAAGAAAATAAACAAAGGTAAAAGCAAGAAAAGGTGGAACCTAGAAAAACTCCAAGGAGATGCAAGTAGGAAATTCAGAGAAGAACTGGAAAATAAAATAAGGAACAAAGAGAATATATCTGAAGAAACTATGGATGTTAATGCAAAATGGAATCAACTGAAAAACTTGATATATGAAACAGCTGCTGAAGAGATAGGTTTTGTGGAAGGGAAAAGAATTATAAAGCCATGGATTACAAATGAAATGATAAGAAAAATGGAAGAAAGAAGAAGATGGAAAAATGTAAACACTGAAGAAGGAAGAAGAAAATACAAAGTATTAAATAATGAACTGAGAAGAAAAACTGATAAAGCAAGAGAGGAATGGTTGAAAACAGAATGAAAAGAAATTGAAGAAATGGAAAAAACGGGGCGATATGATAAAATGTTTGAAAAAGCAAAAGAAATTACAAATATTAAAAAAAGCATAAGAAATCTGCCATTAGAAGATAAGCAAGGAAAACTGATTTATGATATTGAAATACAGGGTGAAAGATGGAAGGAATACATCAAAGAACTTTACGCAAAAAATGAAAGACGAACAAAAATTGAATTGGAAGAGCAAAATGAAATCTCAACAGAAGAAAGAGGTCCTGAGATACTAAAGAGAGAAGTAGAAACAGCAAATAAGGAATTAAAAAGTGGAAAGATGGAAGGAGTGGATAGAATACCTAGTGAAATCCTAAAACAACTGGAGAACAAAGGTATAACAGAAACATGGGACCGCTGCAACCTCATTTACAAAACAGGAGTATGGCCTAAAGATTTCACAAAGAGTATTCTTATACCAATTGAAAAGAAAAGCAATCCTGCTAAGTGCAGTGACTACAGAACTATAAGCATACTCTCACATGCCCCCAAAGTACTGCTAAGAATATTAAATCAAAGATTTTATAATAGAGTGGAGTATTTTCTGGGGGATGATCAATTTGGATTTAGAAAAGACAGAGGAACCAGAGATGCAATTGGAGTAATGAGGACTATATGCGAAAGATTTTGTTTCATCGACCTTGAAAAAACATTTGACATAGTGAAATGGGAAAATCTCATGGAAATATTATGCAAAATAGGTTTAGATTGGAGAGACCAAAGGTTAATAGCTGAATTATATATGAACCAGACGGCATAATAAAGACAAAAGTAGGAAAAACTAAAAATGTGTGATTGGCAGAGGTGTAAGACAGAGATGCTGCCTGTCACCAACGCTCTTCAATATATTTGCAGAAGAAATGATAAAAGAAGCATTTTATGAAGAGGAAAGAGGAATCACTATTGGAGGAAGAACAATACAAAATATTAGATTTGCAGATGAACAAGCAATATTAGCTAATACCGAAGATGAACTACAGCACCTAATTGAAAAATTTGAAAATATATGAAAGAAATATGGTATGAAAATTAAGGCAAAGAAAACAAAAGTGATGAGAGTCTCCAGGAAACCAGGAGGTATCACGGTGATGATGAATGGAGAAAGTGTAGAGCAAGTGAGACAATACAAATACCTTGGTAGTACAATACAAGAAAATGGAAAATGTGACATGGAAATAAAAGAAAGAATTAACAAAGGAAAATATGCGTTTTATAGCAAGAAAATTTTGTTTATTAATAAAATGAATAAAAATCTAAAGAAAAGGCTTATTAAGTGCTATATTTGGAGTATGACTTTATATGGGTCAGAAACATGGCAATTAGGAAGAAAGAAGCTAAAATGCTGGAAGCATTTGAAATGTGGTTGTGGAGAAGAATGGAGAAAATAAAGTGGACTGAAAAAATCACCAATGGATAGGACATGTATTAAGAGGAGACAGCCTACTGAAAAGAATGATAGAAGGGAAAACTGAAGGAAAGCGACCAAGAGGAAGAAGATGACTAACGATGCTTGATGATATAATGGGAATAAGAAGATATCAGGAAATGAAGGAGGAAGCAAGAGACAGAGGAAATGGGGGGAAGAGAATCTGCTGAGTTATACCATTGGACCTGCCAAGAGACAGAACACTAATGATGATGATGATGAAGTTAAGGGGATAATAAATCTCGTATTATTTTACAGCCTGGTACGAAACTCGGAGATCGAAATCCTTCAAAATCTAAGAGTTTCATGCCGAAGAACTATCAGCAAGTCCAAGCGTAAGTCATCACTTGGGTAGTACAACACTAGGGCAACTCGTGTCAAAGATGGAGCAAGATCTGCCACTATCCTTAATATTGTCTCATAATGTAAAACGCAGCTCCTAGGAGATGTATTACTGTTTTACATTATGAGGAGAGGTCACTACCCAGACCGGTTTCGACATTTTTGAGGTCTCATCAATGAGTAGGCAGACCTGGAATATCAAGGTTTAAGTGAACCGACCCTACATATACCCCTACTAACGAATTGCCAGACCCATGTACCCATATATTATTACCACGATAAAGAGCCAAGAGGATATTTTTCCTCACTGATGAGACCACAATAAAGGTCGAAACCGGTCTGGCTAGTGACCTCTCCTCATAATCTAAAACAGTAATACATCTCCTAGGAGCTGCGTTTTACATTATGAGAAAATATTAAAGATAGTGACGGATCTTGCTCCACCTTTGACACGAGTTGCCATAGTGTTATGCTACCCAAGTGATGACTTACGCTTGGACTCGCCGATAGTCTTCGGTATGAAACTCTTAGATTTCGATGGATTTCGATCTCCGAGTTTCGTACCCGGCCGTAAAATAATACGGGATTTATTATCCCCTTAACTTAATTTATGTCGCTAGGAAAATAGCTTCTTGGCTCTTTATCGTAATAAAGATCTCTTTTGGAAATATCCGTAATCATCCCAAGTACAACTCAAAAAACCTCGTTTCCATGTAGGTGATCAAGTGGTGCTTAGTGGTTTCTTTTTAAAGTTCCTTAAAAGATATCGTGGTGAATGGAAAACAAGCGAGATTTTTACCATACACCAAATTCTCAATACACATTCCGTGGTTCACAGAGTTAAGGGAAAAGACGGAGAAATAACTGAAGGCACATTCTATGAGCCAGAATTGCAAAAAAGTACTGATATCACTCCTCTACAAGAAAAGGGAGTGTTTTATGAGGTGTTACCGTGATTGGTATTCTACCCATTGCTGTTGTTACCAGTAGTTTCTCGGAATGTTGCTGACATGATGTTTCCACAAAGGAAAGAAAAAAAATATAAAAAATCAGAGTTTTTGTTCCCGTATAGGGAGTAAGCGAGGCCGTTTTTTTAGTCCTGTTTAACTTTTGGAGACTGAGTGGGCAGTTCAATCTCCACTGGTAGTCAATCAGAGATAGCTTGCCCAAGGCTATCACTAATTAAGCAGCACTCAGTGAAGAGAGATGGATCAACAAGTGCCGCAATCGCGTGGTCCCTAACTCTAACACAATATATTTAATGTCTGAAATAATGTGGGTTCTGCGGTCGATTTTCCTGAGTTTACGGGACGAAAAACCCGAGTTCCCGGGAGAAAAAAACCGCTTGCCCGTGTGAGAGATCGACTATCTCCGGAATCGGTCGAAAAAAGGCTTAAAAAAATTTCCTCTAGTCGCCGACTAGATTCGAAAGCAAATCTTCTTTCGTGCGGTCAAGTGCTGTGGTGGGCAAACGCCACATCCACTGAGCTACACAGGCTCCCCTAATCACCAAAAATTAATATCTTAATCGTTTTGAAAGGTCCTGTCAGTCCTAAATCCTTTGAATAAAGAAGGGTGACACCCTATTGGCTTTTCACCGGTTACACAGATGATCAAAAACACTAGTACATTTATATTAGTATCATATATCTTTTGTTTCTTACTTCTGTTACCAATCGCTGTATCTACGGTATCAGTATTATCAGCACTTGGTTGGGACTTTGTTACGGCCCTAAAACGTTTGAGAATGAAGAATTCATGTTCAAGGACTTTCTCTTTCAGTGCCAGAGCTCTCAACCCACCACGGAGCTACATATGAGAGCCAAGTGACTGCCAAGCAATGACTGCAAGTGGGAGTGTAACGGCAGGGCTAACCTGGATGCCATACCAGCACAACATCAAGCCTTGGATCCAAACCCTGGATCATGGGGTGTGAGACTTACTGTAATGCTGTTGACCTTTGCAGGCAAGCTCACCAGACTGCTCATTTTGCTGAAGCAGAGGCCAAAGTAATGCAAGACTACCCGGAACTCCCTTTCGAGAGGTGCACGGGTCGCACCGACCGGAAAACACAGCGGCAGAGGATTGCATCCCAGTGATGGTGGCCTGGAAGAAAGGATAGTAAAAAAAAAAAAAAAAAAACTCATGAGAAGTAGAATAAAGAATAAGGGAAGAAAAGTAAAGAAAGAGGAAAAACGAAAAGGGCCAATGCTATCACTGGGAAGTCCCCTCCGCCACAAACAGGTGCTCCACAGGGAGAAGCCTGTAATTTCAAAATAATATTTTTGCATAGTGACATAAGTGTTTTGCTGTTAGTATCTTGTGTTCCGACATTGCAGTGTGTATAAAACCGGTATCGTGTCTTTGTTCCCAAAAGATCAGCTTTATCATTTTGTACTGTAATCATATTAATCTATTTAATTTGTGGTGTGCACAAAATGCATACGTTCTTATAGCGTATCTTAGTATATTTTGGCAGTGTTTTATATATTAGCATTTTTGAGCCTGTAGGTATGTGTCTTTTAATCTGTAGAATTTACTAATTCCAAGGTATCATATTGTTTCAACCTGAATGATGGTAGTGGTTTTAATGCTCTGTGTGCTTTCTGTGTTGCCGAGTGGATGTCGGATGGTTATATATGTTTGGACTATGCTTGTATTATTATGGTTGGATATTATAGCTGTGTCGTCTGCGAAGATCTTGCCTTTGAGAAGTAGCTGGTTAATATCGTGCATATAGATGTTGAATAGATTTGGGGAGAGAACAGCTCCCTGTGACACTCAACAGGTTACAGGCAGCTCTCTACTGCGGTTTGATCCAATGCGTGTGATTTGTTTCCTATTTTGAAGGTAGTTTCTGAACCAGAAGCTCATGTATTCCAACATGTCTTAACTTGGAATACATGAGCCTCTAATAAGGTCTGATGTACAAGTGTTTAGTCAAGTCGACAACGACTACCATAGCAATTTTGTTTTTATCTAAAGCGGTATTAATTACATCTGCAAAATCTTCCAAGAGAGATGTTGTTCCCTTATTCTTTGGGAACCATACTGTGTTCTAATACGAAATAATATAATACGAATATGTTACAAGTTTGCTAAGCTCGATCCGTTCTATAATATGATATTCATAATTGGCAATGTTGCTATCGGTCTATAATTATTGAATAAATTTCTTTTTCCATATTTGTCTGGTTTTAAATATTTTATTAATTTTAGTAAGATCGAACCAAGACTAGTTGCATGTCGCTTGATATCCTTAGGTTTGATGCTGTCGATTCCCGGGTCTTTGTTTGCTTTTATGCATTACAGTGAGAAGTTTTGCTTCTATTATGGTTCGGAACCATGTCTGTTTTGCTTGTTGTTCGAGTAGAGGATCGCGTTTTGCGATCGGAGGGATCTTTCTCTATAGTTCTTGGATGTGTCTACAAAGTATTGGTTAAAGTAATTTGCTAGTTGTTAGAAAGATTTGGCGTCTTTCATGAGTTGTGTTTTATGGTTTCAGAGGTAGTGCTTTGGGAGCACAATCTAGCATCTCGTTTATCAGATGTTAGGTTTGTTTCATGTTATTTCGTTCAGAGGTTAATTTGTCTCTGTAGTGGCTTCTTTTTGCATTTCTTATCTCGTTGTAAGGCGATTCCTTGTTATCTTATATTCAGTTTTTAAAGCTACGTTATTTGCATATCGCTTTAATTTTCCATAGAATATCCTTTCTGTCAATATGCCTTTCTGTGTATAGGATTATGTCTAATCCAAGGATTTCGGCTTGTTTTTGAACAAATTCTGACTTTCTTTGTAGCTTTCTTATATATTTTCTCAAGCGTGAGTTTAATGTTATACAGAGTATCTAATGAATCTGGTGATACCATGCGTTTTCAGTCGATTTTTCTTATTTCGTGATTGACTATATATCTTCGTCAATTATTGTTTTGTGTTGCTTTTCGGATGTGTAGCATCGCATGGATATTGTCTTAATGTGCAGGTTATGAGCCGTGAAGTAATGGTCTACTGCTTTGCACTTTGGCAGTGCCCGAATTTATTTGGCTGTGCCTGAATGTTTACATAACCTAAGCAAGAAGTCGGCCTGGTTGGCCGAGTGGTTAGCATTCCCGCTCGCCAGCCAAGAGGATGCGGGTCGAATCCCGCAGTGGGAATGGATGTTTGTGATTGTCCTACAAACTTTCTGTGGAAAGAGAATCTGCGACCCAACCACTTATTCTAGCAGACGACATCATTGCCAAAACCATATGAGGTACTGCAGTGACATTACGGTGTCTAAGGACGTCAAATGTGAAAAAAAAAAAAAAAAAGCCAGAAGCAGGCGTATTTCCAACTGTTCCTTCTCTAGTACATAATGTTATGGTTGATATTAGGTTATTCATAGATAGCATATCTAGGTATATTACAATGTTGTTCTGGTTTTCATTTGCAATATTTATGTTTATATCACCTGTTATCATTAGGTATTCAGTTGAGTATTATTCTTGGCGTGAAAGCCAGCAATTGAGTTCGTGCAAGAATTTTATCATGTTCAGGTTTGGTGGTCTGTAAATAGCATTTAGTATTATGGGATGCTGTCTATTGGTGGTATTAATGATTTGATGGGAAGGGTTTCAGCATGCTCAAAGTGATAAACAGTTTCTTTTCCTATTAATTTATGTTTAGTAAATATTAATATTCCATCCTCTCTTTTTGTTTTTCGTTAGGATCGATGTTGTTGAAAGCCTGGAATTTGTAGACAATTGCTTCATCATTACTGGAGCGGGGGGGGGGGGTTTGGAAAGCTCTAATAAACACCAAGAACAAAAATTGATTAATTTTATATCTTCTTATAGTTCAGCTAATCAGCTAACGCCTTTTTTTTTTTTTTTTTTTTTTTTTTATTCCCGCATACGGCAGTAGGCGAGGCCATTTAGCCCTATCTAACTTTTGGAGACTGAGTGGGCAGTTCAGTCTCCACTGGTACCCAATCAGAGACAGATGGCCCAAAGCTATCACTAATTAAGCGGTACGCAGTGAAGAGAGAGACGGCTCAAATGTGCCGCCAACTCGTGGTCCCTAACCCTAACACAATATATTTAATGTCTGAAATAATGTGGGTTCTACGGTCGATTTTCTTGAGTTTACAGGACGAAAAACCCGAGTTTCCGGGAGGAAAAACCTGCTTGCCCGTGCCAGAGATCGACTAACTCGGGAACCGGTCGAAAAAAGGCTTAGAAAAATTTCCTCTAGTCGCCGACTAGACTCGAAATGAAGTCTTCGTTCGTGCGGCCAAGCGCGGTGGTATGCAAACGCCACATCCACTGAGCTACACAGGCTCCCCCTTCTTATAGTTTTTTTTTTTTTAAGAAAATATCTTTTCTCTTTCTCTTCTTATAGTTATAAAGAGAAAAGATATTTTCTTAAAAAAAAATTTTGATATGAAGAAAACATTTTATTTTAGATGTTTATCAGAACTTTCCAGATCCTCCCTCATAGCAATGGATACTTCCATTAGGATCAATATATCAATAACACGTTGTATTTCTTCAGATAAGTGTGTAATATTAGCTAATGTTTTCCAATGCTTCTGATGTTAATATGCAGGATGAAGAGTCCTCTCGTTTCATCTGTGTGTTGCTTCAATACCTCGAGTCAAACGTACAATTGCTGGTATTATTGCATCTGACTGATGTACGAGGGTGGTCTGAAAGGTTCTCGGCCTAACAAAGAAAAAACGCATTTATAATTTCAAAATTATTTGTTCGTTCTGCTTATCAAAGAGTTCTTGGAAAAGAGCTATTAGGCTGGCTTTTTATAGTTTCTAAACCGTTTCTAGTAGTGTGTTTAAAATATACAGTGGAACTCACCTGTAATTTTTAAAATTTTTTTTTATATTTTTTAGAGGCCTGTGTAGCTCAGTGGAGTTAGACTTAAGTTCAAGTCTAGTCGCCGACTGGAGGACATTTTTCTAAGCCTTTCTTCGACCGGTTTCCGAGGTAGTCGATCTCTGGCACGGACAAGCGGATTTTTCCTCCCAGAAACTCGGGTTTTTCATCTCATAAACTCAAGAAAATCGACCGTAGTACCCACATTATTTCAGACAGCAATATATCTTGTTAGGGTTATATATGAAGAGATGGCAGCACTTGTTTGCCAGCCTCTTCATCGGTGGCTGCTATAATTAGTGATAGACATGGGCCAGCTATCTCTGATTGGCTGCCAGTGGAGATTGAACTGCCCAAAAACTAGATAGGGTATAAAGGCCTCATCTACTGCCTATAAGGGAATAAAAAACGTTAGCCAATTTATTTATTTACCTGTACAGCCTGATTCTGCCTTTGGTATAATCGGCTGTGTTGTTGTTTTATATCCTGTCATTGGTGGCTGCATTACCTTGTCTTCCTACAGTTTAGGCATTCCGTTCCTCGAATTTTCGCATTGGATTCGCACTGCCAGTTTGTTACCGAAAAGCTTGCACATATCAAGCGAAGATTTCTAAGGCATTTTTCACACGTTATATGACTCGCCTTTCTTCCCTTGAGTAACTGCATCGTGACTGTTAAAATGGCGAAGTCCTTTCGACTGTGGTCACTAACGAGCGAAGAACACTCTGTCTACAACTTTCAGTACACAAAATTTGGATTTTACTTAGTCTAGAATTACTTTGTAACACTTTCAAATTAAAAAGAGGAGTTAAAACCGTTTTAAAACTATAAAAACAGGAACATCAATATCAGTGTATTATTATTATTATTATTATTATTATTATTATTATTATTATTATTATTACTTTATTCACGTAATTTATACACAGTCAAAACAAGATATCATTTAAACAACAATTTGACTGGTGTGTTACAGAGCAATTCAGATTCTAACCAAGAATCTAAGAATAGTCTGTTAGGTAGCGTCGTAAAATATGGACTGTTTCAAGTAATGCTGTTTTTTATAGATCATTATTATTATACGAGTATCTCCATGGAGTCAGAAGACTCGTCGCGGGAAATATTGGATCTCCCGCGATGATTCTATCCACACAATATCTATCATACCTCTTCTGGAACTCGTTTAGACGAAGTTCTCACAACTGAGTCGGGCAACGTATTCTATTCATTCACCACTCCCAAGCAAAAAATCTAGTCTTCACACTCTTGTTAACCACACTCTTATTTAATTTCCAAGAAGACCTCTTGTACTTCCACCACTATCCCACTACTGAAATATTTCCCCTGCATTTAAATTACTAAAAAGGTTTTTATAAGATTGATCTTATAAAAACCTTTTAGTAATTTAAATGTATCTATCGCATCTCTTCTCTGCATATCAACCAACCTCAGTAATCCACAAACTCTCAATCTATCAATAGGGAGGATTACTTACAACAATCACCAGTCACTCGCTTCTGAATCTTTTCTAGCACTTCATCTCCATGGAATCCAGGTGACCCGACCTGAGCGCAGTAATACAGATGTGGACGTATTAACACCTTATAAAGAGGAACAATAACATCTTTATCTCTGCATGTTACTGTGCATTCTTTAATAACCAAGTAGTCCTATAAGCTATCTTGGACACCTAAGCAATATGTCTAATGAACTTTAATTCTCTCTCCACTAACATCCCCAAGTCCCTAGCCTCATCAATCTCTTGGAATAGAGTTCCATCAATGTGGCACACAGCTTGTAATCTTTTAATCCCAAAATGCATAACTTTACACTTTTCCACACTGAACTGACATCCATTATCTTCTGCCAATATTTCCAGCTTACTTAATTCATCCTGCAAGTTCTCTACATCAGTTTCATTAATTATTGCGCTCCCCAACTTCGCATCATCAGCAAACTGAATATCTCCCTTCAAGTTATTTCCTATATCATTTATGTACAAATTAAACAATAATGGAGCAAGCACAGAGCCTTGAGGCACACCACTGCTCACCTGCTTCATCCTGGACTCTGCTCCTCCATACACTACAGTACTTTTTTGGTATCCGTTTATGAGTCATTCTCTTATATACATCATCAGTTTAATAGCC
The DNA here is from genome assembly GCF_054136105.1 of Typopeltis vanoorti. NCBI lineage: Eukaryota > Metazoa > Arthropoda > Arachnida > Uropygi > Thelyphonidae > Typopeltis > Typopeltis vanoorti. The sequence continues at coordinate 14,798,156 of NC_143563.1, forward strand.
ATCTCCATTTGTTCTAATTTGTATACCATGGTATGATATCCTGTCAAAAGCTTTAGCAAAATCCTGTAATATTAGTTTGTAGCCGTTCGCGTTGTCCAACTCAGCTATCCCTCTGTTATAAAAAGTTAATAAATTACTAAGGTAAGACCGACCTTAACAAAACTATGTTGGCACCGACAGAGTATCATATTCTTATCCAGTCATTCCTAAATTCTGTCTTTAACCAACTTTTACCACCACTCCCGAGATGGTGATTAATATGTAATTTGACACCGCAGTCTTAGAACCTCCTTTATGAAAGGGAATTATTTTACCTTTCTTTCTTCCGGTATGATTCCAGAATCATACCAGAGCTCAAACGTAAGTTAAATATCCAAGTAAGATGCGTTGACAATTTCTTCGCAAATTCAGGAAATACCAGAGCTGATATCCCATCCAAACCTACAGAAGCAGAAGAATTTGCATTTAAATTTTGCAATATCCTAAGTACTAGCTGTCATTCATTAACTTCAATTCTCATATCAGTCATTGCTACAGAAGACACACAAACATCCTCACTCGGCGATAAACTTGAAAATTGGTCACTCAGTAAGTCTGTTGTTACATCTGATTATACCATCAGCTTCCACTAAGGTTATCAATACAAAGTCATTATTTCTTTTATTTGCCACGTAGCAGAAGGACTCCTTGGCATTTCCTTTGACCTGCTTGAATTAGGTCTTCTCATAACCTCATTTGGCCTTCCTTACTATGCTGGTAACCTTTCTAGCCTGAGATATTATGTTGGAGGTTTAATGGATTTTTTACAACACTCAACAAGAATTAAAATAGAATTTAATACTTCCTATATTTTGTCCTAGTCACTAGGACATCTACGGGGAATACAAAGTCAATTAATGTAACATGCACACAAAAATTTACAATACTAAGCCCACCACGTGGGTGACACTAAAGTCCTATCTAGGTGGAGCGCCCTCTAAGGGCAGTAGTAGGTGGCCTGGAATGTAAGGTGGGACCTCTGGTGATGACTGTTTCCCAAATCTTCGGAAGCTTAATGCAACCGTATTTGTTAAGATTTGGTTGGTTTTTGAGAGCTGCTGCTGCTTCTAAGAAAAGTCTCTCTTTCTTGAATTTGCTGTGGTGGAGCATGGTGGTTTTCTTCCATGATACTTTGTGGGTGGTGTCCAAAACATGGTCAGCTAAGCCTGAATGGCCATAGTTGTGTTTAAAGATGTACGACTTGCGTTCCTCCAGGCGTATGGATGCTGATCTGCCTGTCTGTCCAAAGTACGCAAGCTTACAGGAACAGGGTACTTTGTAAACTCCAGGCAGAGAGAGAGGAGGGAGCTGATCTTTTGTAGAACGGATAAGGGTAGCCAGTTTGCGGTAGGGCTTATATGCTGTGTAGGTTACACTTTTTTAGTATCTTGGCTATTTTTTCCGAAGTGCCACGGATGTAGGGTATGGTGATGGCATTTTTAAAATCTTGTTGACGAGAGGGACGGGGAATGGGGGAGGAATTGATTATTTTTTTGATGCTGTGTTCGCTGTAGCCATTGGAGAGGAAAGTCTGTGTATGTGGTTAAGCTCAGTAGTGAGGGTGGTTCCACTGGAACAAAAATTGTGGGCTCTCTTGGTAAGAGTTTTAATAATGCCATATTGTTGTGAGGGGTGGTGGCGGGAGAGTTTGTGAATATATCTGCCTGTGTGTGTGGGTTTTCTGTTTACAGTGAAGGCAAGTGTATCATTAAGCAGGCGCGTGACTAAGGTGTCTAGGAAGGGTAAACAATTGTTCTTTTCCTTTTCCATAGTAAACTGGATTCTTGGATGTAGGCTATTGAGATGACCGAGGAAGGAGTCTAACGTGTCTGGGCCATGAGGCCAAATAGAGAACACATCATCTACATATCTTAGCCAGATAGAAGGTTTGAGTGGGGCTGAGTCTATGGCTCGTTTTTCGAAATCTTCCATATAGAAATTGGCAAGGGGGGGAACCCATGGCGGTTCCCTCTATCTGCTTGTAGATTTTGTTATTCCAAGAGAAATACCCAGAGTTGATGGCGAAGGAAAAGAGATCTAAGATGTCAGAGGGAAAAACGTTTTCTAAGAGAGATAGAGTGTCAGTTAAGGGAATATTGGTAAACAAGGAGGAGATATCAAAGCTTACTAATATGTATGTATTATTCAAGGTTAAATTTTCTGTGAGGGCTTTAAAGTGGGTCGAGTTTTTTATATAGGAAGCTGAATTTCCGGTGAGGAGGGACAGAGAGTTGGCCAGCTGTTTAGACAGTCTGTAACAAGGTGCATTGGTGGCATCTACTATAGGCCTGAGTGGGGAATTAGGTTTGTGGATTTTTGGTAAACCATATATTCGGGGGCGACGGGAGCGGAAAGGTTTAAGTTTTTTCGTGACGTCAGGGGGCCAGGAGGTTACTTTTTTAAGTAAGATTTTTAATTTCTTAACTTGCGTTTTTGTGTGGTCGTGTTCTAGCGGGATGTAGGTAGCACGATCGCGGAGGATAATGTTCATTTTACGATTGTATTCGCTGGTATTAAGGACAACTGTGGCATTACCTTTATCCGCTCTGGTGATTACGATACTTTTTTCTTTGCGTAGTTTCTGGAGAGCCATGCGTTGGGAATAAGATAAGTTACTTTTTGGAGTCGAAGAGTGAACGAGGATGTTGGCTACGTCGAGTCTGATGTTGTTGGCTACCTCCGACGGTAAGCGACCGATCCCCCGTTCGACGTTAACCATTACATCGAGCACCGTCACTTCTTTCGGGGCGACGGCAAAATTACGGCCGAGGCAAAGGGCGCTGACGGCATCATCGTTGAGCCTTTTGGACGAGAGGTTTATTACTGTCTGGAGCGGTTGAATTTGTGGTTGTGGTTTGTCTTTAACCAGGTTGTTGTATTTCTTGACGTATTTGTTTTTTATTTTCAGAAATTCTCTCTGTGCGGAAGTTTCCGAAATGTCAGAGAGAATCGACCAAAGTTCAGGGTTAAGAACGGTGGAGAGCTCCGCATATAAGGAGCCAATGGCGGCGTTCGTCACTGCGAGGGCGGCACGAGTAGAGGCGATTTGCTCGCGTAGTAATGCTAGGCTGGCACGTTTGTATATCCGGAGTACTTTTTTGGAATGGAAATTGATCTTCATTTTAACACATTTCGGTATCACTCTTGTATCCCGACATCTTTTTAAAAAGGCCAGCCTATTTAGTTGTCTAGATAGTCGTAGTTTTGACTTACCGTATTGCTTGGATTTGCATGTTAACTCTTCTCCATGGATGATTAGAATTCTTGTGTAGAGGCTTATATATAGGAAGTATTAAATTCTATTTTAATTCTTTTTGAGTGTTGTAAAAAATCCATTAAACCTCCAACATAATCTCCTCACAGCACTTAAGCCTCTACACAAGAATTCTGATCATCCATGGAGAAGAGTTAACACGCAAATCCAAGCAATACGGTAAGTCAAAACTACGACTATCTAGACAACTAAATAGGCTGGCCTTTTTAAAAAGATGTCGGGATACAAGAGTGATACCGAAATGTGTTAAAATGAAGATCAATTTCCATTCCAAAAAAGCACTCCGGATATACAAACGTGCCACCCTAGCATTACTACGCGAGCAAATCGCCTCTACTCGTGCCGCCCTCGCAGTGACGAACGCCGCCATTGGCTCCTTACATGCGGAGCTCTCCACCGTTCTTAACCCTGAACTTTGGTCGATTCTCTCTGACATTTCGGAAACTTCCGCACAGAGAGAATTTCTGAAAATAAAAAACAAACACGTCAAGAAATACAACAACCTGGTTAAAGACAAACCACAACCACATATTCAACCTCTCCAGACAGTAATAAACCTCTCGTCCAAAAGGCTCAACGATGATGCCGTCAGCGCCCTTTGCCTCGGCCGTAATTTTGCCGTCGCCCCGAAAAAAGTGACGGTGCTCGATGTAATGGTTAACGTCGAACGGGGGATCGGTCGCTTACCGTCGGAGGTAGCCAACAACATCAGACTCGACGTAGCCAACATCCTCGTTCACTCTTCGACTCCAAAAAGTAACTTATCTTATTCCAACGCATGGCTCTCCAGAAACTACGCAAAGAAAAAAGTATCGTAATCACCAGAGCGGATAAAGGTAATGCCACAGTTGTCCTTAATACCAGCGAATACAATCGTAAAATGAACATTATTCTCCGCGATCGCGCTACCTACATCCCGTTAGAACACGACCCCACAAAAACGCAAGTTAAGAAATTAAAAATCTTAAAAAAGTAACCTCCTGGCCCCCTGACGTCACGAAAAAACTTAAACCTTTCCGCTCCCGTCGCCCCCGAATATACGGTTTACCAAAAATCCACAAACCTAATTCCCCACTCAGGCCTATAGTAGATGCCACCAATGCACCTTGTTACAGACTGTCTAAACAGCTGGCCAACTCTCTGTCCCTCCTCACCGGAAATTCAGCTTCCTATATAAAAAACTCGACCCACTTTAAAGCCCTCACAGAAAATTTAACCTTGAATAATACATACATATTAGTAAGCTTTGATATCTCCTCCTTATTTACCAATATTCCCTTAACTGACACTCTATCTCTCTTAGAAAACGTTTTTCCCTCTGACATCTTAGATCTCTTTTCCTTCGCCATCAACTCTGGGTATTTCTCTTGGAATAACAAAATCTACAAGCAGATAGAGGGAAGCGCCATGGGTTCCCCCCTCTCACCCCCCCTTGCCAATTTCTATATGGAAGATTTCGAAAAACGAGCCATAGACTCAGCCCCACTCAAACCTTCTATCTGGCTAAGATATGTAGATGATGTGTTCTCTATTTGGCCTCATGGCCCAGATACGTTAGACTCCTTCCTCGGTCATCTCAATAGCCTACATCCAAGAATCCAGTTTACTATGGAAAAGGAAAAGAACAATTGTTTACCCTTCCTAGACACCTTAGTCACGCGCCTGCTTAATGATACACTTGCCTTCACTGTAAACAGAAAACCCACACACACAGGCGGATACATTCACAAACTCTCCCACCACCACCCCTCACAACAATATGGCATCATTAAAACCCTTACCAAGAGAGCCCACAATCTTTGTTCCAGTGGAACCGCCCTCACTACTGAGCTTAACCACATACCCAGAACTTTCCTCTCCAATGGCTACAGCGAACACAGCATCAAAAAAATAATCAATTCCTCCCCCATTCCCCATCTCTCTCGTCAACAAGATTTTAAAAATGCCATCACCATACCCTACATCCGTGGCACTTCGGAAAAAATAGCTAAGATACTAAAAAAGTATAACCTGCACACAGCATATAAGCCCTACCGCAAACTGGCTACCCTTATCCGTTCTACAAAAGATCAGCTCCCTCCTCTCTCTTTGCCTGGAGTTTACAAAGTACCCTGTTCCTGTAAGCTTGCGTACTTTGGACAGACAGACAGATCAGCATCCATCCCCCTGGAGGAACCCAAGTCGTACATCGTTAAACACAACTATGTCCATTCAGGCTTGGCTGACCATGTTTTGGACACCACCCACAGAGTATCATGGAAGAAAACCACCATGCTCCACCACAGCAAATTCAAGAAAGAGAGACTTTTCTTAGAAGCAGCAGCAGCTCTCAAAAACCAACCAAATCTTAACAAATACGGTTGCATTAAGCTTCCGAAGATTTGGGAAACAGTCATCACCAGAGGTCCCACCTTACATTCCAGGCCACCTACTACTGCCCTTAGAGGGCGCTCCACCTAGATAGGACTTTAGTGTCACCCACGTGGTTGGGCTTAGTATTGTAAGTTTTTGTGTGCATGTTACATTAATTGTCTTTGTAATCCCCGTAGATGTCCTAGTGACTAGGACAAAATATAGGAAGTATTAAATTCAATTTTAATTCTTTTTGAGTGTTGTAAAAAATCCATTAAACCTCCAACATAATGTCCTCACAGCACTTAAGCCTCTACACAAGAGTAGCCTGAGATATGTACTGCTCGTGAGTGTACTGATCACCTTTCTCATTCTAAATGCTCCATGACATTTTCTTTTTTCTTTTTTGCAGATCAAGCCTAATGCTACTGTTCATCCATCTACCACCTACCTTATTTATCTTCCTGACCATGAGAATACATTCCGATATTGCTTACATCAGATACCTGCTGATTATATCCTATGCACTGCTAACATCTTTCTCTGCAATTTCCTTATTATTATTATTATTATTACATGACACCTCCAAGGAGTCCAAAGACTCATCAAGGGAGGGCACCTTTTATAAAACTCTCCATCTCTACCAATCAATCTACCAACTACAGCGATCCCCATCATCTACACTTATGCCATCTCCTGCCCACCACCGCTAGTATTTTCACTGACAATCACAAGCATATAGTTCAGTATATACCTCTTCTTAAGAGAGAAATCCATAAATTGTGCAACCACTCAAGTCAATACCGCATGATCTCTCTCACCTATGCATAAGTAATGTGGGCACATAACTTATGCATAGGTGTTCTGAACCTATGATCAGATCCAACACACTCACACTATGAGTCCCTTCAGTTATATGCTGTTTCTAATAATTATCTCTTAGAAGGTGTATGAATTCCATTTCCTTTTTGACACGTGATCTTTCCTCTTTTCCAATCGATATCACTATATTTAAGATCCACCACAATAATCACTCGACTTGCACTCAGCGCCGGCTCTATGCTTAGTGAAAAGAGGTGCTGGCCTTGGTGTGCAATGGCTTTGGGGCACTAACATCGTAAAAGAAGTAATAGTATTCTTCTTCTTTGAGTGCCATCTCCTATCGAGGTCGGCGACCACCTTGTCAAATTTTGAGCGATCCACAGCCACTCTAAACAGTCCCTCAGAGCTCATGCCAGTCCACTGTCTGATGTCTGCCAGCCAAGATTTTCTTTGTCTTCCTTGTCCTCTTCTTCCATTTAACTTCCCCTTTATAAGTAATTGAAGTATTTTATATTTTTCATTACGAAGTAGTTGACCAAGATATGTAGTTTTCCTTCTTTTTATGGTATTTAAAAGTTCACGTGATTTCCCCATTTGTTCCAGTATTTCATGATTGGACGTTTTTGTTGTCCATGGGATTTTTAACATTCTTCTGTATAACCACATCTCAAATGCTTCAGGTCTTTTTATTGATGTTGTCTTCAAGGTCCACGTTTTTGCACCGTACAGCAGTATAGACCACACATAGCATTTAACCATGCGTACTCTAAGCTCTAGGTTTAAGTTGCGGTTACACAGTGTTGCCTTCATCATGAGAAAATGTTTTCTTGCCGTTTCAATTCTAACTTTTATTTCCATTTCTGGATTGCATTCTTCATTTAACCAGCATCCGAGATATTTAAACTTTGTCACTCTTTCTATTCGTTTCCCATTTAAAGAAGGTGATGAATTAAGAATTGGTTTCTTGCTTATGACCAGAAATTTAGTTTTGGTGATATTTATTTTTAATCCCATTTTTCACTCTCTTCATTCACTAATTCCAGCAGATTTTGAAGATCCTGAATACTGTTAGCCAGGAGAGCTGTGTCACCAGCATATCGGATTTCACCATTTACATTAATCCCTTCCTCTCTTCCTTTTAAGATTTTTTGAAATATGGCTTCTGAGTATATGTTAAAAAGAAAAGGTGACAGCACACATACTTGCTTGCCTTACTCCTCGCTTAATGCTAATGGGGTCTGTAATAATATCATCAACTGGAACAAATGCCTTTTCGTTCCAATATAAGTTTTGAATGATCCTGATGTCTTTACCATCTAATCCAATTCTCTTTAATAGTGCGATCATTTTAGTATGTTGAATTTTATCAAATGCTTTCTCAAAGTCAATGAAGCAAATGAATACTTCCTTGTTTCGATCAATACATTTTTGGAATAAGATTTTAGAGCAGAAGGAGCCTTTCTTGTTCCCAAACCGTTTCTAAAGTCGATCTGGGTATCACTGACGGTGTCTTCACATTTTCTGTATATTCGTTTTTGAATTATTTTCAGGAACAATTTGAGAACACAACTCATTAGGCTGATCATTCTATAGTCATTACAAGTTTTCGAATTTGCTTTTTTAGGTAGCATGATGAAGGTCGACTGTAACTAGTCTTGTGGGAATATGCCTGTATTGTATAACTTATTAAATAGCTTTACTAATATAGCAATGTTGTCACCTTCTAATAACTTTATTATTTCTGCTGGTATTCTATCAGGGTCTAAGACTTTACCATTTTTAGCTGAGTTCAGTGCACATTCTACCTCTGATCTTAGAATGCATGGACCGTCCATCTGTTCATAAGTATTTTCTGGGTTCTGTCTGTTATCAAAAAAGAGTTCTACATATTTCACCCATTCTTGTATTTCGTCTTCTTTTTCGGATATTATTTCTTCCTTTTTGTTTCGAAGGACACATAGTTGTTTTTTTTTTAAATATACCTGAGGTCTCTTTCAGCTTTTTGTGTAGATTAAAATTGTCATGCTTTTCTTGTAGAATTTCAATTTCTCTACATTTTTCATTCATCCAGATTTCTTTTGCTTCTTTGATCTTGCATTTAATAATTTTTTGAACCTCTTTATATTTTGTTGGACTGTGATTTTTATATGATATGCGTTGATCCATGAGAGAAAGAATTTCGTCAGTTATCCAATCTTCCTTTTTTTACTGCTCTATCAGGACACAAGGTATTGCTACATTTCTCTATGAAGACAGATTTTAATTTGTCCCATGATTCATCAACCCTCATGACGTCATCATTCTTGATATGTGCTATCTCTTGATTCAGATCTTGACTCAATTTGTTTCTTATCTCTGAGTTTTTAACTTTCCTAAATTAATAGTATTAGTCGAAGTAATAGTAATAGAAATAGTAGAAGCGTTGGTTATAGTTATCGCCAATACCAAAATGCTCTATACTCATGGTATTGGCGATAACTATAAACTGCTTTTAACAATAAAGAATTTTATTATGCCTGTTTTGTCTTACAATGCGTTGATAAAACTGGCCTAGGGGCGCCACATACCCTCGAGCCGGCACTGCTGCACTCATTGCGCTAATTTGCTGATGTATGTCTTTTATATCACCCATTGTACTCTCTGTCCTTTAGCAGCAACTAATTGTTTATTTCGTTCCTTTGGCCACTATTTCACATCAGATAGCCTCAAATGAACTATCATTCGCACGTCATCTTCTTGATATACTGCTTTTTTTGGCTGCAGCTCTTCAGGTATCATCAACAGTACTCCTCCCCCGTTCTATCGTCCCTGAAAATACTAAATACTGCACCCATATCATTCAATTCCAATAACCACGCCTTCTGCTGACAAGTTTCACTAATGCCTATAATTTTGGTGACATTGCACTGACTAATACCAAAAACTCTCCCCTCATATCGAATGTTTCTTGCATTAGTATAAAAATTGTCGATTCTCTTTAGTTCTTATACCGCCTTTACAAGTGTTATGCATTCTATTAAATTCAGTATTCGCAGTAGCGCCACACATTAAGCTCTCACATATTAATATCACATCCACTAGAGTTTTACTAGAAAATATTTGTGCCAATACTGCTAACATATTCGGCTGTTGATTAGTATACTTCAAACAAATTTGCTGGGATTCCATATTTTTAGTTTATATATATTTGTAATAACATTTATTTATTTATCATCATGCAGAGTATTTACATTTATGCAATAAAGTATACTATTACATTTTCTGTTCAGTACAAAATGTAGAGTACTGTGATTTTTTTAAATATAAATGTGCATATTCTTTTTAATATCAATATCATAGCTTATTATTACACAGCCTATTTACATATACACAATTAAAAATATTTTTTAATATCAGTATCTTCATTATTATTATGCTCCTTACTGACTGTTTTGTTACATAATCTGCAATCTTTGATCATGAGGATTTCGTGTAGATAAGTGAGGCGAATTATTCCCACCTACCTCGAAGCTTGGGTTAGCTTTTATGAAGAGAGTGGTATTAGCCTTCACTATTTATGTTGTTGTTACTGTTTATGTATGGGATGTAGGCATTGGATGCTGGTGATTTGTGAACGTATATTAGTGTTAGTGGTATATTAACTTTGTTGGTATATTTTCCAGAGTTCGTGTTTTAATGTTCTGTAGTTATCTACGTGTTTTAACTTTCTTGGTAGGCTGTTGAATTGCGTGGGTATCTGATGTGAATTCACAAAAGAACCGTATGAGTTGTTGAAGGATGTAGAGAGTTGTGGTAGGTCGTGTTATACGATATGTGTCTCAGTTGTTTCGATAGGTGATGTTGAAGTACTTCCTTATTATTGTTATGTAGTGTTTTAGGTCTTTAATGCTCAGGATTCTGTGCATTAAAAACCTCCATGTGCTGGTCGGATATTGGTTGTTGCGTATAAGGTGTCCAAATCACTATTGACGCAATTTTCCTATATAATATTTCTAATTTTGTTAGGCGGTTGTTTGATGTACTTGTATAGACTTTTTATCATATCTGAGTAGGGATTCGCAGATACCGTTATATAGGAGTTTTTTTATGTTGGATGGAATAATGTCTTTTACTTGGAAGAGTTTTGCTGCAATGATCCGGAGTTTGGTATGTAGGTATTCTGGATGTATATAATAATAATTTTATTTTATTTTATTTTATTTTTTATTACATTGCATACATTTGTTACAGTTATTACATACATTTAATTACATATGATACATTACTTACATTTCTTTACATATGCCAGCAAAGGTTGGTCGATTGGTAGAGCCTCTGCTGCTAATGGCTCAGCAAAAAGTTAAGCAAGTTTGAGCGCGGTTAGTAGTTGGAAGGGATAAATCGTTCGATGCTGTTGGCACACTCTCCCTCGATGAGTCTTTGGACTCCCTGGAGGTGTCACATAATAATAATAATACATACATTACATACATTGGTTTACATGTGATACATACATTACACACATTTGGTTATGTATGCTACATCTTGGATGAGAAGTAATTTCTCTGCTTTCATCCTCGAAGCTTATATGTAAGCTTATCTGAGGATGACAGCAGCTGGTTATTATTTATTGGTTTGTTTGCTGTGTTGGGACGCTACGAAATCTATGATTGAGAAATTCGCACGCGCACGCACGCACGCACGCACGCACGCACGCACGCACGCGCACGCACGCACACACACACACACACACACACACACACACACACACACACACACACACACACACACACACACACACACACACACACACACACACACACACACACACACACACACACACACACACACACACACACACACACACACACACACACACACACACACACACACACACACACACACACACACACACACACACACACACACACACACACACACAAAATAACTTGGAATGTATTGATGCGTCACTGAACTGGAAGCCTCGACGAATATATTGCGTTTCATTAAGTTTGTATGGTATTTTGGGTGCGTGTTTCATAGTATGTCCTTAGAGCTCTTTTCAGGCTATTGTAAGGTTTCCGTATTTAAAAGGTAATTTGTTTATCATGTCTGGGATGTAGAAGTTTCGTGTGGCCTTTCCGTAGTGATTATTGTATTTATATGTGATATAATTAGTTGTCTGAGGTCTTGTTATGCGATATGTGTTTCTGACTGTCCTGTAGTTGGCATCGAAATAATAATAATAATAATAGTAAAAAAAAAAAAAATCAGCTAACGCAATTATTACCGTGTAGGTGTAGTAGGCGAGATTATTATTATTATTATTATTATTATTATTATTATTATTATTATTATTACAGCAATAAATTAACAACAGCTCAGAATGACATAAAGGAAACCTGGCACCTGATTAATGAAATGCTGGACAATATACACAGAACCACTGCCTCAGAAACAATAAAACACAGCTTTGCCTGCGATCCCAAATCTCTCAAACAGTTGGCAAACAACTTTAATCAGCACTTCGTGAATTCTGTCCAAAAGCTACAAGAAACAACCTTTCCTCACACAAACGAACATTCTCCACTAGGTCCACGAGCAACCCAGTCGATGTGGTTCCCCACAGTAACAAAAGAAGAACTATCACTGGCAATTCAACAAATTAATCCTAACAAAGGACCGGGGATAGACGGAATCAGACCAAAAGACATCAAGAAACACTCAACCGACCTACTTCCAGTTATACAAAAACTGTTTAATAAAATCTTCGAAACGGGACACATACCTGAAACACTGAAGACTGCATTAATCACACCCATACACAAACAGGGAAAAGAAACATAATAAGTAATTACAGACCTATCGCCACGCTGCCTGTAATCAACCAAATCATGGATCGCATCGTACATCAGAAACTCTTCACATACGTTGAAAAATTTCAAATCATACCCAAAACACAATATGGCTTTCAAAAAAATAAAGGAACAGCAACACTCCTGGAAGATTTCATAGATCTAATAAACGCTGCATTGGATAAAAACAGAATAACATTAGTGGTATTCATTGACCTAACAAAAGCATTTGACACACTAACACATAAAACCTTGTTAACGAAACTTACCCATATCGGAATTGTAGGTCGTCTACTCCAGTGGTTTAAAGCATACACGAAAAACAGAAAGCACATCACACATAGGATCAGCATACAGCAAAGAGGTACATGTAACCTGTGGAGTACCGCAAGGAGCTGTCCTATCTCCCATTCTATTTAACATATACACACACGGCATAAGCCAACTCCCCCTAAAAAGTAAAATCTTCCAGTATGCAGACGACATGGCCATAGTATCCATTCACAATAATACAAATATCGCTTACAAAAATATGCAACACGACATCAATCAAATCACTAACTGGTTAATCAAAAACGTCATATATATAAACCCTGGAAAAACAAAGCTAATGCTATTCAAAAATCCCCAAACCCTGCCCATAGAAACTAAATATCTCACTATCAAACATTCATCCTCCTATACACAAAGTGCAGAACCTAAAATCACAACCATCACACAGGTGAAAACAACACGCTATCTTGGACTTCACTTCGATGCTGATCAAAGTTGGAATAGCCATACAAACTACCTACATACCAAGCTTAGGATAATAGCAAGCAAACTATACAGATTAAAAGACATTGCCCCAACCCACATAAAAATACTAATCTAGAAGCATTATGTGAAAACATTTTAAGATATGCAATCACATCATATGCATTCTGCACAGACTACAGACTTAACAGGCTACAATGGTTGCAAGATAAAATGATAAAACTGATATTCTGGGAACAACCCACTCTTAAGCAGGAAGCACGGACAAAACACAAAATATTGAAGGTGAAACACTTATGCCACTACACAGTCATGTTAAAACACTACTACAGCCCAACATATAGAGTAAGCAGAACAACATATCAAATAACAAGACCACAGTCAACAAACTACATAACATATAAGTACAACAATCACCACGGCAAAGCCACCCTAAACTTCTACGTACCTGACATGATAAACAAACTGCCGTTCGACAAGAGAATAGGAACATACAGAGAGCTGAAACGAATGAAAATTAGAGCAATTCCTGTTTCTCTCTTCCCCACCACACATGCACACACACACACACACACCTATGACAACCCGTCCCCTCTCAAAAACTATCACTACAAGAACACAAAGAAACAAACACACCATGTCTAAATCCAACCCTATTTGCACAAAAAAAAGAAAAAAAGAAAAAAAAAGTTAAACTATAATAGCAGTCGAAGTCTTCCAAGCACCTACCAACAAACAGTAAAATCAACACCTGGCTTGTCACCAGTATAGGAACACAACCATGAAACCACCACCCTCTGTCATCTATTATCTTCCTCAGATAAGCTCAGCTAAGCTTCGAGGAAGAAAATTACTAACTTGCAAGTAACTGTTATACACACTTGTAATGCGTTATAAATATTATATATATATATATATATATATATATATATATATATAATTACTACAGCAACTATGTATGCAATTCATCTGAGACATAAAAAAATAATAAATAAATAAATAAAATAAATAAAATAAATAAATTATTATTATTATTATTATTATTATTATTATTATTATTATTATTATTATTATTATTATTATTATTATTAATGTATATTCTAAATTCAAAAATTCTGTATAATCCTTATTGTAAATATTGTAAATATTATTGTATGTAATTTATACCGAGACATAATAAAATGTTTTTTTTTTTTAAAAAATATTATTATTATTATTATTATTATTATTATTATTATTATTATTATTATTATTATTGCGCGACACCGACAAGGAGTGGTGTAAAATTATGTAAAAAAAAAAATTAAAAAAAAATAAATAAATCATATAACGCCTTTTTATTCCCGTATACAGGGAGTTAGGCGAAACGAAAACCTTTGAAGAGATGCAGTGAAAGAAAGTTTCGCTGATGACGCAGTTCTGGTGCCCTACGTCACTGGGGCAACTACTGGTTGGTGCACCTCAGTAGCGGCATCTTTGGAAGTACGGTATATTTAATGTGGCTAGGTTTGCTCCTGCCATGGCAGGTGATGCGAATTTTGTGCCTGATTTTCTTGCTAATGTAAATAAATATAGTTTTATCAGAAGTTTTAATTATCTGGTAAGAAGAATTTTTACTAGAAGGAACGTACCCGAAATTGTACCTTTACGATCTGTAAGTAATGGTTTTTATCAGATATATTGAAGCTTTACTGAATAGGAGATGTATTAGTAGTAAAATTAGAAACGTGTGTAAACTCTCAGTTATATTACAGTTTCAGTTAGATTACAAGTTTGTCAGACTTAAAACCTTTGGTAGTTCTGCTGTTCTGTTCTTTAAGTGCAAATCAGCAGTGTCCGCTGATTTGCACTTAAAGCAGTGATTCTCAACTTTTTTCATGTTTGCCCCATTTTTTAATATTAGTTTCTTCTCCCCTGAAATGTTTTGAAAAGCAAAAATCTAGCATTAAAAATGCTTTATCTGTAGATGATAAAGCTTTACTAGCTTCTTACCAAGTTGCATATAGAATAGCTAGGTGTAAAAAGCCTCAGAGAAGACCTCAGAATATATCGGAGAAGATATAATTCTGCCAGCTGCGATTGTTATTGTGGAAACTGTGCTCAGAGAAAGTTTTACTAAACAACTACAGTGCATATTTCTATCAAATGATACTGTTGCTCGGCGAATTGGTGATATATGTGGAGATATGCAGCAACGACTTTTGTCAAAGCTTTGTGACCAATTATTCTCAATGCAGCTTGACAAGGCAACAAGGATTGTCATTTAATTGTTTATCTTCAAGTTTGCGATGGATTATCAGCAGTTGAAGAATTATTGTTTTGTAAACCAATAGAAAGAAGAGCCACAGCACCTGAATTGTTCAAAATATTGGATGATTTTATATGCAAGGCAAACATACAGTGAAAAAAATGTGTTGGAATTTGCACTGCTGGTGCTATTACTTCTGGAAGGTTTAAAAGTTTACAAGCCCTTGTGAGGAAAAAATCATTACCAAAATGCATTTGGATTGCATGATTCATAGAGAAGCTCATGCTGCAAAGGAAATGAGTCCTGGTCTAAACATTGTGTTAACAACAGTTATAACCATGGTGAATTATATAAAAATGAGACATTTAAAATCAAGACTGTTTTCTGAACTTTGCAAGGACATGGATGGAGCAGAACATTCAGCTTTGCTATTTTACTGTGAGATAAGATGGTTATCACAGGGAACATATTTACATCTTTACGAATTAAGAGACCAAATACAAATATAGAACATCATTTTTATTTGCAACTATTGAAAATCATTTAAAAGTGTTGACGAAGAATTTTAGAAACTATTTTATAACTGACGATGACATAATAGCAATGTACGAATGGGTTAGAAACCCATTTCAAATTGCCTCTGAAGGTTTCTTAATTGAATAATTTATAGACTTCACATCAAGGTGTGAAATCAAAAGACCAATTTGCATCTAAATCACTGTTTGAATTTTGGGCCGATGTTGACGATGAATTTTCTGCACTAAAGTCGAGATCTTTTCATGCACTTTTGCCATTTTCAACATCTTATCTTTGCGAAATCGGGTTTTCTGCAGTTGCTGCCTTAACAACAAAATACAGATCTCAATTAAATATAGAAAGAGAAAACTCAAAGTGTCAGTTTCCAATGTATTGCCATCATATGAAAAGCTTTGCTCTGCAACACAGGCCCAAGGAAGCCATTAATTTTTAGATTCATTGTTATTGTTTAGTTTTAATTAATTGCTTGGTATATTTTGCAATATTGATATGTTCCTGTAAGCATAACTAGCTTATTCAATACAGTGGATTTTATACAGGGTGTAAGGTATATGGGTAGTAGGGGTAGCACCTCTGCCTGCTCAGCAGTCGCATCAAAATATTTGGTGGCTGGGTGGAATTGGTCCCTACTGCTCATACAACACTCACTTATGGCTCCAAGTAGCTGGTAGAATGCACCAGCGGCCACACCCTAGGACTGTGCCTCGACTGGCATGCAAAACTAAGTGAGGGTATCAGCATTTTATGCTGTAGTAAAGGAGAGTGTCTCCTCCTTGTTGCACTTGAAAACTGGAATGGCCGAGTTAACAGATGACCAAAATTTAATTTAACAGTGGTAACGAAGGCAAGACAAACTACGAGACATAATCCAGGCACACTCAGAGACAAAACGGAGACGTGGCCATTCACTTTGGAAGAGACAGAAACCTCACCACATAACCTTCCATAGTAAACCATAAAACAGAGAACCATGATGGATTTAAGCAATAGAGACAAGGTTGGATCCTCTGCAACTTTTATTTTCTCTTGGAAACATTACAGGGAAGAAGAGAAAGAAAGTTGGGAACGTAAGATGGATATGAAAATAGCATATGATGAAGATACCTTTAACCCTCCATGGAGGGTATCTTCTGATCCTTCACATCTGAAAACCAAGAATCTTCTCTTAAGGCTTGTAACTTGGAATGTAAGGACCTTATATGAAGCTGGGAAGTTAGATAACCTTATAAGAACTTGAAGCAATGAAAATTGACATTGCTGGTATCAATGAAGTCAAATGGGCTAATAGAGGAAAAATAAACAGAGTTATTCAATTATATACTCATGTGGAGACAGTCATAGGAATGGAGTAGCATTTGTACTAAAAAATAAGATTGTGCAATCCTTATTTGGATTTTGGCACATAAGTGACAGGACGATTGCAGCTCAACCTTTTAATATTTTTATTGTCCATTTATCCATATATGTGCACCTACTTCTGATTATCCAGATGAAGATGTAGAATGTTTCTATAAAGACATTCAAAATGCACTAAATTATGCTAAATCAGATGACATAGCTATCATTATGGGAGATCTAAATGCTAAAGTAGGCTCAGAAAAGATTTCTTCCTGCATGGGAAACTAGGGCCCTGGGACATAGAAATCCAAGAGGAGAAAGATTAATACAGTTCTGTGAAGAAAACAATCTGGTAATAGCAAATACTTTATTTGTCCCCCCCCAGAAGACTTTACACATGGAAAAGTCCTGGAGACAGCTGTGGGAACCAGATTGACTATATAATGATTAAAAAAAGATTCCAGAATAACATCTTGCAAGCCAAAACATACCAAGGGGCTGATATTGGATCAGACCACAACACAACCCTGTGGTAATTAAAGTAGCAATAAAATTAAAGAAAACACTTTCCTTTAAACATAGTAAAATATGAGAAATTTTTTTTAAAGGAACTGGCATAATCCATTGCTGTTAATGTTCCTGATCCCACCAAGTATCCTTACCCTAAAGATGAGATTGAGGATAGATGGCAGAAATTTAAAGAGGGCATAAAAAAAAGGCAGTAAAACAAACAAATTCCCAAATTTGAGAAGAAAATGAGTAAATTTAGATGAATGACAAGATACTGAAAATGATGGAGGAAAAAAAGAAACACGAAAGTCGTCCTGAATACAAGAACTTAATGAGATCAGGAAAGAATGTAGGATTGCAAAAGAACTATGGCTCAAAAACATATGCAAGGAAATTGAACTTCTGGACAAAAAGCACAAAACCAGAGAACTTCATGAAAAAGTTAGGGAGCTAACTAACAAATCTTGCAAAAGGGTAGGCTGTCATTGCATTGAAGATACCAGTGGAATCATCCTAATGGAGAAAGACAAAATAAGGGATAGATAGGTAGAGTATTCAAAAGACCTCCATAATCATGATAGAATATGCACCAATGCAAGAAGATTTGGAGGGGCCTATTATTCTTATCTGGGAAGTAACAAATGCCATTAGGAAATTGAAACCAGAAAAGCTCTAGGAATGGATGGAATTATGCAGAATATCTAAAGGCTTTAGATGATAAGGCTATAAGATCACTGACTTACATATGTAACAAAATATACAAAACTGGACACCTGCCAAAAGATTTTAAGCACTCAACATTCCTACCAATACCTAAAAAATCGAAGACAATCAAATGTGAAGAATACAGAACAATCAGTCAGAAAGCAAAAGTTATGTTTATATATCATCCTAGAAAGAAATAAACATAAAATCAAAATGGAAATTAATGAAACATAATCTGGTTTCCAGAAAAATAAAGGAACTGGAGAAGGACCCTTCAACATTAGAACTATTATAGAAAGATATCTGGAGAAGCAGAAAGAAGTCTACTTATGTTTTATTGATTACACAAAGGCCTTTGACAATATACAACATGAACAACTAATCAAATGTATCAGAAATTTAGGAGTATATGGTAAAGATACCAGATTACTGATAAATCTATATTGGGAGCAAATTGCTCAATAAAATTATCAGGAGAAATCTCGGAGGAATTTCCAGTAAAGAAGGGTGTCAGACAAAGCTGTATTCTTTCTCCTATATTGTTTAACCTCTATACTGAAAATATCTTCAGCAATTAGAAGAATTTAAAGGAGTCAGCATAGGAGGCAGGAAGATAAACAACTTAAGATATGCAGATGATACAGTACTGCTAGCTGAAAATAAAAAAGATCTTCAAAACCTACTAGAAGAGAAGCTGAAGCTAAGTGAAAAATATAGACTTAATTTCAACTTCAAAAAAACCAAAACCATGCTAGTAACGAGTGAAAAAGGGAAAATACCTGATTTAAATATTAAGATCAGAGGAAATACTTTAGATCAAGTAGAGAGTTATATATATTTGGGTCAACTAATTACAGAGAATGGAAAGTGTGATAAGGAAATATTAAGAAGAATAGAAATTGCTAGATCAACCTTCATTAGCATGAAAAACATTCTGACCTCAAGGGAAAATTCACACAAAAACAAGAATTAGGCTATCCAAATGCTATGTATGGTCAACACTGCTATATTATTATTATTACGGACAACTCCAGGAAGTCCTTAGACTCATCGAGGGAGGCCCCAAATCTGTTCATCACAACTATTCGATATTCACACAGTATCTATCATACCTTGCCTTAAACTCATTCACTGTCACAGCACCCACTACAGACTCTGGCAGCTTATTCCACTCATTCAGCACTCTAAAAGTAAAGAACCCAGCTCTAACACCCTTACTAACCACACTCTTGACCAGCTTCCATAGATGTCCCTTAGTCCTCCGACCACCAGCCCTTTTCTCAAAAGTAAGTATCTTCTGAATTAATCTTATAGAAACCCTTCAGTAATTTGACTGTCAATCATATCTCCTCTCCTTCGCAACCGATTTCTGCAACCCACAAATCCTCAACCTGTTCTCATAAGGTTCATTCCGCAGACCTGCTATCAGCTTGGTCACTCACTCACCCCTTGATCCTCTTGTTCACAGTTCACATCCTCTTGATAAGATGGGGTCTTATCAAAGCTTGATACAGAGGAACAATAACATGCTTGTCTCTGCTCGTCAAAGTATTCTTCAGCAACCAAGTGATTTGATGAACTGATTTGGCCACTTTTGTAATGTGCCCCCTAAACTCAACTCTTTATCCACCAATACTCCTAAATCTCGTGCCTTATCAATTTCCTGGAGTATAGTTCCACCAATGTAGTAAACTGCTGCTAATCTCTTCACCCCAAAATGTATAACCTTACATTTTGCCACATTAAATTGACATCCATTCTCCTTAGCCCAGACCTCCAATCTTTCCAAATCATCCTGCAAAATTTTGACATCATCTGCATTCACTATTGTCCTACCCAACTTTACATCATCCACGAACAAATGAACTGTTCCTCTCAGATCCTTTCCTATATCATTAATGAACAAATTAAACAGCAGTGGTCCAAGAACAGATCCTTGTGGCACACCACTAGTCACAGGCCATCTTTTTGACTCTACTCCTGAATAAACCACTCACTGATATCTCTCTGTCAACCACCCTCATATCCATCTCATCAACCCTATATCCATCCCCATATGCTGCATTTTACTGATTAGGATTCCATGTGGTATCCTGTCATAGGCCTTAGCAAGGTCCAATAGAATCACTGTAAACTCATTACCCTTATCCAGTTCAGCCGTCACTGTGTTATGATGCGTGAGCAAGTTACTGAGGCATGACCTACCCTTCACAAAGCCATGCTGTCCTTAGTACAGTATCCCATTTTCATCTATCCAATCTTGTATTTTCCTCTTGACTATTTTCTCCAAGACCTTGATAACGATTCCTGTTATGCTGATTGGCCGGTAATTTTCAACAGCAGCCTTGGAACCACATTTATGCAGCGGAACTATTTCCCCCTCTTTCCACCCCCTTGGGACTGACCCAGACCCGAGGCTTAAATTAAATAAAATGATCAAGGGCACTGACGATTCTTTATCTGCTTCACCTATGACACGAGCTGGTATACCATCCAATCCCACTGATGTATTGACATTGAGGTTCTGTAATAGACTAATTACCTCTACTTCATTCATCACAATTCCAGTATAAGCTATTGGTTCTTCCATTCCTGGAATGTCACCACCTGGATGATATACTCTTGCAAAGTGCTCGCTCAGTAATTCTACTATATCGACTGATTCGGTTACCTCCCTACCTTCAGTATTTTTTAAAATCATTCTGCATGAACATTTTTCCTTTTACTTGCAACATATTGAAAAAAAACTGTTTGGGATTCTCTTTAGCCTGCATGGCCAATATTCTTTCATAATCCTCTTTTGCTTTTCTTACCACCCTTGTTACCTTTCTGGCCTGAGCTTTATACTGTTCCTGCACCTGCTGGTCACCTTTCTCCTTAAATTCCCTCCACAATTGTTTCTTTTTATGCAGCTCAAGCTTAATGGTGTTATTCATCCATTTAACCCCTACTTGATTTATTATTCGGACTCTTGGTATACAGTCAACCATTGCCTCCTGCAAACACTTCTTAACCACCTCCCATGCACTATCAACATCCAGCCCTTGCAGTTTTACATGCCATGGCACCAAGCCAAGCACACTCCTAAGCTTGTCATACTTACCAGCCCGGTAATTCCACATGTACCCTGTCTTAATTGTAAATTCCACTCCTTTAGCTACCTCAAGTCATGACCTTATGATCACTCACACCAATTGGTGGCAACATGGTCATGTTCGTTACAGCCACATTCTCAGATGCGATTACTAGGTCAAGCACTCTCTGTCCCCTAGTATTTTCCATTACATGCTGTCGCAGATAGTTATCCCTTAATAACCGCATAAAATCCAATTCCTTCCTTCAATGTGCCCTCTCCTCCTTCCAGTCAGTGTTACCATAATTGAAATCCCCCATAATAATTAACCTCCTTCCACTCATTTTTTCTATTTGCCTATGCATACTATCCCCCCCTCCCATCTATTCCATCACCTGGTCTATAGCAGCATCCAATTGTATATTTTGTTCTGCTAGCCTCTATCTCACACCAAATAGCCTTAAATGTGCTCTTTTCTCTATCCTGCAGTTCAACTTCTATACTCCTTGACTGCAACTCATCAGCTATCATTAATAACACTCCCCCCCCTTTTTATTTTCCCTGTCACTCCTGAACACGCTGTACCTGTCACATTCATTCCAACTAGCTTTATCATCTTCTGTCAGCCATGTTTCACTAATACCAACAACCTGTGACCTGGAAGTGCCAACCAAGGCCAAAAACTCTTCCTTCTTGTTCCTAATACTCGTGGCATTAGTGTACATGAATTGCAGAAGCCCATTAGTCCCATCCCTACTTTCATGCCTTATACTAACCATCCCATTCTGATTTGTTGTCCTTCGTACTCGCTCAGGCTCATTCATATACTCAACTGCCTCCCTAAAGTCTGCATATATACTTCCTCATCCCCTTAATAAATCTAGTTTCCCTGAGTCTGTACTTCCACTTCCTTCATCAACACTTTTTCAAGCTTCCGTACACCAAATCCATTCAAATGTAAACCATCCATCTTATATAAATTCTTTCGCCCATTGAACTCACTCCACACATCCACAAATTCCACACCACTGTCCATGCATAACTCATGCATAAAGTCATTGGCAATTATGGCCCTCCTTCTAAACACTTCACTGTCATACCATGGCAAAATACTCACAATCCTAACTCTCACTCTTCTCATTTGCTACCTCAAATAATTACCTCACATCCTCTATCATTTCCAATTTGTCTTCTTTCAAATCATTTGTTCCTGTCACGACTATCATTTCTTTCACCTTCTGTTTTTGTGTTCTAATAGACTCGCTGATGTCCTTAATGTTCGCACCCGGTTGGTATGATTTCGTCACACTCTCAACTATCGCACTTCTTAATAACAAATCTCCATACAGCACTTTCTCCTTCATTTTGTTTATGTTTACGAACATTCTCTTATTTTTCGTATCAGACTTTTGCCGTTTATTAATTGGTATGTTCGGTACACATTTTTGCATATGCACCAGCTGCCGCTTTGCTCTATGTATCGCTCCGCTCAATCGTGCGATCTCACTACTTGCATCTATCTCACCATTTTCATTATCATTTAAATCTAAATCATCCGTTCGTTCTATATTTTTACCTTCATTTACACTTTCAACGTCGCTCTCTCACACCTGTCTGGTACTACCTCGCAATTTCTTATCACATCACAATTTCTATATTCTGACTTTCTTTAACGATATCACTCTCGCCACCCGAAACACGCTTTAGATCCTCATTCTCCTTACACTTTCTGATCATATTCATTCCTCTATCACCATCTAACCAGACTCCAACTGCTCTCCACAAAGCATACACACAGACAACGCATTGCATAAACTCTTTTATATCAAAATTCTTAAACAAACATGGCGACCTGGCCGCCATTTTTTTTTTAATCGGTGCCATGTGGATGCTATCGTATCTTAAAAATAATAATTAAAATAACAGGAAACGCACAAAAATCGCACAGACACACTAAGATACGAAAAGCAAACAATACTAAGTAAAATTCTAGTAAAATTGCCAATGATAACATAAAATACTACCGATCTTTTCAGGAGCTCTTGACAAGCCAACGATCATATCAGTGCGACACCTACTGACTCCATTATGGAATCGGTAGGTACATATGGAGCAGAAACCTGGACAGTATCAAAATATTGTGAAAATAAACTAAAAGCCTTAGAGATGTGGATCCTGAGAAGAATTCTTAGTCCCATGGATGGCCAAAAAAAACTAATTTTAGAAATATTAGAGAAGATTGGAGAAGATAGGAATCTGTTGAAAACCATTAAGAAAAGGAAAACCACCTACCTTGGTCACATACTATGGCATGAATCCCTACAAAAAACACTTCTACAAGGAAAAAGAAGAAGAGGAAGACAAAGAGCAGATTGGATGGGAAATATTAAGGACTGGACCTTTTTGTCCTATGAAGAATGCAAAAGGTCCACAAAGAATGCACAAAACCGTACATTAGTTTTGTGCATTCTGGTGGAAGCTCATGGTAGTCAACCACCTGGAAGGAGATGACATCTGACAAGACAAGGATTTTATACATTTTATTATTTTATTTTCAGAGTGTATTTTATCTTTTTATTTTTATATTATTTTTGTGTCAATTAGTTTCATTAAATGCTTTTGTTTCAATAAAGTAGTTTTTCAGTTTTTCCTTTGATTTCCACTTTCTTTCTGTGCCCCATAGATTGAAATCACTGCTTTATAAGGAATTGGTGAGGCCTTTTTACCCTGTCTAGCTTTTGGAGACTGAGCGGGCAGTTCAATCTCCACCAGTAGCTAATCAGAGATAGCTGGCCAGTGAGTATCACTAATTATAAGTGGCAACTGATGAAGAGACAGGTTTTAATTTAGCTTCATAATGTCCACTCTGTTCTTGATTTGAAGTCTCGGCAAATGACCATTTCATGATATCTCTACACGTTTTTTCTGTATCTAAAGAAATGGGCTGGACATCTATCCAGAAGAGAAGATGAGCGATGGACCACCATGCTAACGAACTGGATTCCAAAAGAAGGTAAACGAGGCCAAGGACGTCCTGAAAAAGGTGGAGTGATGAATTGTCAAAATTTGTTGGGGAAAATTCTTTAACCATTGCCAAGAACAGAGAAAAGTGGAAAGAACTGGAGGAGGCCTTCGTCCAGCAGTGGACAGAAAATGGCTGAAAAGAAGAAAATAGGCATGGGAAAAAAAAAGCCATTCTTGAAAGAAAAATTAATAAATGGGGTTATATTAAATAAGGATTATTAATTTGACATACCTGTTTCCATTTTTTGAAGGTAAGGATGATACAGTATTTTGGACCAGGACTTGATTAGACTGAGTTGGGATATAATTAGGTAGTGTTGAAGATGAACTGGTAGTCTGAGCAGAGATAAGTATACTTATCAGATAGCAAAAAATACAAATAAAGAAATGAACTTAAACTAATAATTTTAAAGAGTTGAAAATAAAGAATAAGAAGGAACATAAAACTTCGTATACATTTATCATCTTAAATAAGTCAGTGGTTGCTATGACAACAACAAGGAGGCAGCAACATAGCAGGTGCTATAAATTATTATTATGTGACACCTCCAGGGAGTCCAAAGACTCGTCGAGGGAGAGTGTACCAACAGTATCGAATGATTGATCTCCTTCCAACTACTAACTACGCTCGAACTTGCTTAACTTTTTGCGAGCTATTAGTAGCAGAGGCTCTACCAATATGTTTAGTTTAATCCTTTATCCAAGCATAAGCAAACAAAGTTCGTGTCTGAAGTATTTTCAGGACTGGGGAAACTTATAGCAAAGGCAGACAAAGCTTCACATCACTTGCCTTAGTATCCCATAATGCAAAGCATATCTCCTTGCGAACATGTATAATGCTCACTGGGAAAGGTCACTAACCAGACTGGTTTCGACCTTTATTGAATGTTCAAGTACAGGTCAAACTCCAAAAACTCAGTGACAGGCTTGCACCTTGCACACAGTTTCCCTCAGTAATAGGCTTGCACCTTGCCACTGAGAAGAACTCTCAGCGTTAGCTCTACCCCGTGGCACGTTCACCCCACCACCGAGCAGAGCCACGCATTTGCTCGTATGTCATCCGAGGGGTAACAGCAACAGCCGTGCCTCAATTAACTTTATGGGCTACATCATTGCCATTCATCACCCAAGCTCCCAACTGATTTCAACCTTTATTGAGGTCTTGTCAGTGGGAGCCAGACCCAGAGGTGATACTGAGGTTGAAGCAATGTAGAAGTCATATCTACCTATATGAGTTTCCAAAGGATGTCACACCTTATTATTAAATTACTCTGGATTAGAGAAAGATGTTGGAAGTTTTTTTTTTCACTTGGTTAGACTATAAATTATATATATATATATACAGTATTTAGTTTAATCCTTTATCCAAGTGTAAGCAAACAAAGTTTACGCCTGAAGTTCAGTCATACCCTGACTTACATGAATCCGGAATTGTGCAGTTTCTTATATGTACATATTTCCATCCCGCTTCACCACTAGTTGTATCTTTCAGGCGCCGGCCACATTCTCCAGTGTCGCACATGCTGTGAACAAGCACTGACATGTTTCGTGCAGTCTCCATTCATACAATTTTTACAGTCTACAAACCTTGCGATTGTTTAATGTTATGTTCTTGATAAAAATTTTATCACATAAAAAATAATAATGTCATCCAAAAGAAGCAAGTCCGATTCTTCTACAGCTAGCAAGAAAAGAAAAACGTTGACTTTGGAAGCAAAAACTCAACATTACTAAGGATTTTGAAGGCGGAATGAAAATTTGTGAGCTAGCAAAGAAGTTCGATCTACAGGAATCCACAGTAAGAACAATCAAAAAGAAAGGTTTACAGATTTTGGAGGACATAGATTCTAACGAGGAACGAATTGTAGCCACAAGGCAAGGAATAAAAAAATCATTGGCTTGCTATGAAGAAATTTTGCATGACAAGAAAAAGACATTATGCCGCCAGACGAATTTATTAGATTTTTTGAAACCATCGACATCGAAATAACTTTCTTTTTTTTTATGTACGAAAAACTACAATTATGATTATTTCTTAAAAAATATAGGTGTTTTTGTAAACCTTTGGTCCCACCTACCGAGTAACTTCGGGGTATTACTGTATCTTCAGGACTGGGGCAACTCATAGCAAAGGTGGACAAAGCTCCACATCACTTGCCTTAGTATCCCATAATGCAAAGCACATCTCATTGTGGGAAGGGTCACTGCCCAGACCGGGCAGTGACCCTTTATTGAGGTCTGTTCAGTGGGAGTCAGACCCAGGGGTGATACTGAGGTTGAAGCAATGTAGAATTTATGTCTACCTATACAACTTACCTAAAGGTGTCGCACCTTATTATTAAATTACTCTGGATTAGAGAAAGATGTTGGTAGTTTTTTTTACTTGGTTAGACAAATTATATATATTTAGTTTAATCTTCTGCATTGCTTCAACCTTGGTATCACTTCTGGGTCTGGCTCCCACTGAAGAGACTTGAATAAAGGTCGAAACTGGTCTGGGCAGTGACCCTTCCCATAATGCATAGCATTGAAGGTCTCCACAAGGAGATGTTTGCATTATGGGATACTAAGGCAAGTGATGTGAAGCTTTGTCCACCTTTGCTACAAGTTGTCCCAGTCCTGAAGATACTTCAGGTGCAAACTTTTTTGCTTACACTTGGATAAAGGATTAAACTAAATATATATAATTTATAGTCTAACCAAGTGAAAAAAAAACTTCCAACATAACAGGTGCTGTCATCAGATGTGGAATAGAGATAACTGACTTTTTTTATTTAGCATCTCTGTAACATAACTTGATAATTCTTAATGTTGTTTTTACTGTTCATCCTATTTTTATTATTTATTGACTTCTTCGAATGGTTCTTGCACAATGAAAATGTTCTTCAAACAAAGATACAGCACCATTAATCATTTATGGAACTCCTATTGACTTACTTGCTACTACCTACAAACCAATCAACCAGATCTATAACTTGTTAACTTCTCCTAAAGTCAAACTTTCACCTGTGGTGCTACCTGGCATGTACGAGGTTCCATGCTCCTGTAAATTGTCTTACCATGGACAGACAGGTAGATCTGTTGATAAACGCATTTTGAAACATCAAGACCATACCCGTCTTATCAAACTACAGAAATCTGGCCTCGCACAGAGTTGAAATCACAAACCATAGGATCCATTGGAAAAAGACCAAACTTCTACATATATCTTTATGTAAACATGAACGTTTATATAAAGGAAGTGCTGAAGCCCTACTTCATAGACCAAATCTAAACCATAATGATGTTCTTGCTATTCCTAAAGTATAGGAAATTGTCATACAAAATTGTGTAAAATAATTATTAAAACACTTAAGGAATAGAACAACGTAGTTAAGAATATAAATTAAATTAAACTTTAATAAATATTTTCCGATATTTCGATATTTTCTAAAGGAACTTGCACAAAAAAGTTACGTGCACGTAGGCACAACACAGAAACTGGGAATGAAGAGATGAAGCTATTGTTCTCCTAACAGTCCTGATTGGTGCCCTCTAGCGGGCTAAGTAGGTGTTCTTGCCCATTGGGCTGAAGGTCTGCAGATGTAGGTCTCCCAAATTTGGGGCAGTCGCATACACCCAAATTTGTTGAGGTTTGGAGAATTTCTTAGGGCTGAGGCTGATTACATTAAGAGTCTTTCAAATTTGTATTTGCTACGGTGTATCACTGTAGCTTTCTTCCACCGTATTCTGTGGCGTGTATCCAGAGCATGGTGTGCAAGCCCAGAATGACTGTATTTGTGAAAGCAGATGTAGTCCTTGTGTTCCGAAATTCTGATATTCGCTGTCTTGCCTGTTTGGCCAAAGTAAGACAGTTTTTGGAGTCCTTTATGGAGACCTTTGAAGAAAAAGCCTTAGCCTCTGCCCCACAAAAACCAACCATATGGCTTCGCTACGTTGATGATGTGTTCGCTATTTGGCCACATGGCTCTGAAACACTTCTCTCTTTCTTAACACACTTAAACAACCAACACCCCAGAATCAAATTCACTCTGGAAAAAGAGGAAAACAACAGCCTCCCCTTCCTAGACACACTAGTCACCCGCCAGCCTAATGGATCCTTGGTTTCTCAGTTTACAGAAAACCCACCCATACAGGCAGATACATTCACCAACAATTCCCCCCCCCTCACAACAATATGGAGTAGTGAAAACACTATACAATAGGGCTAAACTAATCTGTTCAAATGACTTGGCCCTAAACACTGAACTAAATCACATCCTCAACACTTTCTCAGCCAATGGCTACCCCCCTAAAAAAATCCAAATAATATTAGAACCTACTAACCACAGATCCCCCCCACAACAAGGATTACTCTAAATCCATCACCATTCCCTACATCCGAGGCACCTCGGAAAAGATCACCAAAATCTTAAAAAAAACATGACCTGACCTCCTGTTACAAACCTTATAGAAAATTGGCATCCCTTATCCGCTCCGCTAAAGACCAACCACTTCCCCTAGACCTACCTGGTGTTTACCAGGTCCCTTGCAGTTGTAAACTGTCTTACTTTGGCCAAACAGCAGGACAGCGAATATCAGAATTTCGGAACACGAGGACTACGTCCGCTTTCACAAATACAGTCATTCTGGGCTTGCGGACCATGCTCTGGATACACGCCACAGAATACGGTGGAAGAAAGCTACAGTGATACACCATAGGAAATACAAATTTGAAAGACTCTTTATGGAATCAGCCTCAGCCCTAAAAAAATTCTCCAAACCTCAACAAATTTGGGTGTATGCGACTGCCCCAAATTTGGGAGACCAACATCTGCAGACCTTCAGCCCAACGGCCAAGAACACCTACTTATCCCGCTAGAGGGCACCATCAGGACTGTTAGGAGAACAATAGCTTTATCTCTTCATTCCCAGTTTCTGTGTTGTGCCTACATGCACGTAACTTTTTTTGTGTAAGTTCCTTTAGAAAATTGCAATGTGACATTGCCGAAATATCGTAAAATATTTATTAAAGTTTAATTTAATTTATATTCTTAACTATGTTGTTCTATTCCTTAAGTGTTTTAATAATGCATAACCAACGTATAAGCCTGTCTACGAGAATGTGTAAAATAATTTTTTATATATGTTATCTTATTTTTAATGTAATCTATTTCTTTATTTTTTTTTCCTCCAGATATATTTTAATTTAATTCTATAACATGCTACTGCACGCATATTGGGATTCCATTGTAATCAGTACCGTCGACAGGGTGTAGCATAGAGGCAGCCTGCCTCACAGCACAGCTTAATAAGGGTGCTCGTTCAGCCATATTGCTGTAGGCGGTGTCGCTGCGCTAACAGGAATTGTTAGTGTAGCAAGTGCGGAAAGAAGTTTTTCTAAGCTTAAAACTGATTATAAATTATTTGCGAACAGCAATGTCCCAAGAAAGATTGGTTGGTCTGGCTACTATATCGATAGAGGCGGACACAGCTTATAATTTAAATTTAGAAGAGCTTATAAACAGTTTTATTGTGTGTTATCCCCGTAGAGCAAACATTTAATTAATATTATTATGCAATCGTTTTGCATTAATGTTTCTCTTCTAATAAAACCAAAATAGCATTTGGGGATTTTTGTTTTTTTCATCAGGGGCGATATTTAATTGTTTGGCTCAGGGTGCGATCTAATCTGGCGATGGCCCTGATTGTAATCATGTGTCCTAACTATGTTATTCCTAGTATTGTTTGAATTAACTGTACTGATGATATCCTAAGATACTTAGGATGAAATATTTACTTATTAAAACTTATTACTGTGGTTATTACGTGTGTTTGTTTAGTCTTGGAGAAGTAAATTTTTTATTTATTTATTTTTTTTTGTGGCAAGTAGAATTTTGCATAATTTTTTGAGTTGTGTGTGCACACACACACAATTTACTTCTTTATTTATTCAATATAGTATATTTAGCATTTATCGCTTTAATTATATATATATGATAAGGAACTGGCAAATGAAATTACAATTCCTTAAAGAAAAGACAGTGTAATGGGAATCCTGTATTCACAAGGTCATCAAAAAAACAACATGGTGATAATGATGACTTATTATTATTTTTATCCAGGCCTCCATGGAGTCAAAAGACTCATTGTAGGAGGTCGTTTTTAGGAAACACAAAGCTTATCATACCACTCCTTGAACCCATTGACCGTTCCCGCTCCAACCACTCTCTCAGGCAATGCATTCCAAGGTTCAACCATCCTCCATGCAAAGAAACCACTCCTCACCCTCTTGCGCACAGCCTCCTTTTGCAACTTCCAGGGATGGACCTCTTGTCATCGCTCCTTCCTGCCCCGAATGTAAAGTTCAAAACATCATTTTAAATTTTCAAATGGTAATATTTATTACACAAATCCTAATGAATACTAACATTATTCAGTTACATAATAAAAGCAGACCAGTAACACAGATCTCAATAAATTAAGAAGTCTTCTCCCCCCTCTTCCTGCCCTCTTAAATAAGTCCATGGTTGTTATGACAACAAACTTCATATTCAAAGGTCATGCACATTGCGAGATTTTGCGAGCTTGCAAGTAGCTGCATATTGGATAACTTTTTATTTATTTATTATTTTTTATTTAATAAAAAAAAAATTATTTTCTAAACAATTCATTCTAACTTTGAGTAAATTCAGCACCACAGATTAGTTTATGCAACTTCAGTTGACTTCTTGATCTATTTTGAAAGATGGGTGCAGTGGAGTCTTGGGCAGGTACATTTTGTATGTCACG
This sequence comes from Typopeltis vanoorti, assembly GCF_054136105.1. Classification (NCBI taxonomy): domain Eukaryota; kingdom Metazoa; phylum Arthropoda; class Arachnida; order Uropygi; family Thelyphonidae; genus Typopeltis; species Typopeltis vanoorti. The sequence goes on from NC_143563.1 coordinate 14,829,439, forward strand.
AGTAGGATTTTGCATAATTTGTCGATTCCTGATTGTGCATCGTCCAAGCTTATTAAATTTATGAACCTCTAGTATGAACAGTCCTATCTACAAAAAGTAAGAGGCCTATAGCTCAGTATTATGGCTGAATCAGAAGATAGATAAACTGGTAACTTTAATCTGGCTCTGAACATTGTGTTCTTCAAGCCTGAGTGAAAAATTGTCTTATCACCTAAACACTTGAAAATATCCATGCCACAATGGGATTTGAACACAACTTGTTAAAAGCATACAACAGACACTGTTGACATGATTAGCCAATTTGGGTAAATGTTAAAGGATAATTCTGATGTGGCATCCTTTTTTTTTTTAAGCTTAATGTGACAAACATACTTCAGATGAATCGTTGCCAGAATATGAGAGTTTTGCAGGACTTTGAAGTTGGGAATAGGAAAAGGAACTGAAGTAGAGGAAAATATTTTCCTCAGAATCATAGGATAGATAGGTTTTTGTATGAAAAGGATATCTGGATGCAGACTGTGGTGTGTATGCAGAGAAACTGTTCATGGATTGTCAGCTGGCCTTTGGTAGTAGGGACTGAAAACACTGGGTAAATTTCAGAAAAAAAACTCAATATCAGAACAGCTGAATTGAGATCTATGGAGACAGATTGATGAATGAATGCAAGTTAGCAGCAGGAGTACATAAGATAGTTTTTTCAACAGTGGGGGAAGGGAGACAGTATCATCCATGAAATAATTCTTTGTATGGAGAGAATTCCCGTTTTTGCAAATGGGGCTTTGTCACCTTCAGGTGAATATTGTTGCCTTATAAGCATATCTTCCTTAGTTGGAGGAAATGCCAGATATCTGCTTATCTAAGACTTAAAGAAACCACCATGGCCACTTTGTACAGTTGGATCTCTTTGTATATGCAGTGCAGGTGATAATGCTCAACTCTGCATTTAAGCAGGAACTAGCATTTCCTCCATTTCAGGGTACACTGAAGTGATTTTTCAGGCCACTTATAAGATAATGACCTCTAACTACATATTGTCAGCTGAGTGGTTAGCATATCAGCTCTCCAGTCAAAAGGCTGAGAGTTTGAATCCCACCATGGGCATGGATGTTTGTCATTGTCTGTGAAAATACTAGCAGTGGTGGTGGTGGGCAGTAGATGGCATTCGTGGAGATGAGGTGTTGTGGAGTAGGTGCCCTCCCTTGATGAGTCCTTGGACTCCTTGGAGGTGTCGCGTGATGATGATAATAATAATAATATCCTGTACATAGTTTTGCTGATGATAGCATTACATCTTTTCATTCATCAAACTTCGTGCTCATATGTGTGATTGGAATTTCTTCAACATTTTCTATAATCAACGTTTTAAACTGTGACTTCTTCTTTACCATTTTCTAGTGGAGAGATAATATATGCTACAAAAAAGCAGTCTTATTTTTCATAGAAAGATTTCTTCACTTCCTTTTTTTATTTTCTGGTAACATTATATCAGTCAGGATCAAATTTCTTAGACCTAAGTCAGCCTATTCTTCTGGGGATAACGAAGTAGGCTGCATGATGTGAAGCATGCCCACACTCCTGAAGGAAAATACCAAACCGCTGTGTTAATAGGCATTACTGGGTAGTATATGAGCTTCATTGCCCATTGTAACACCACAATTTTGAATATAGAATTATATACTGGAAGTTTGTGGTGATCAGAAAGCAAGTGTGAAGTCCAGAGCAAAGACCTAGTTTACTTTTCAACCCATTTCTTCCAGCATGCAAATATAGATGCAGTTATGGAAAGATCTAGCATTTCTTCTCAGAGGGGTAGCTTTGAAATGATTAATTTGTAAACTGGCCCTCAGATAATATATCTCCCAGGAGTCAAGGATTTATATACTGGATCAAACCTTATAATTCTTTAGGAGACTTTCATGTCAGCTAATGTCATTATTCTGCCAGATGTTCCTGGTAGGAGTTCGATTAGTGGTGTGATTGCTGGCTAAGGCCATAGTTTTCATATGAGTTGGGTGAAATTTTCTCTTTATGGATTAAGAAATAATCCATGACTATATATTACATTTCCCTCCCAGTTTCAACTTAAAACAGCAAAGAGAAATGGATTGCATGTAGATAGGTAAACATCTTGAGCCTTCTGGATTCACCTTATAAATATATGCAGTTTTAGTTCCACCCTCAACTATTTTTGTTTTCAACTCCAGTCTGCAAAACCATGCATTATTTTCTTAACAGAAACTGAAATTTCAATTTCTTCAAACACAGCTCACTTCAAATTTTGCCCTGTTACACCCTCTTTGACTCTTTTTGTTCAGAAGTGACATTTTAATATACATAATGTTCACTCTGTTTTTGATCTTTGGCAAAAAAAATCTATCCATTCTATTAAATTCATTTGTTGTCTATCATTCCCCTAATGCCACTTACTGTTCTTTAAATTTTTGGATTTTTCTTTCATTAATTTTTTTTTCTTCATTCCAACTTTCTTGAAGATTTTAATGTTCACAACTACAATTGGATTCCTTCTTTCAACTGCATAGATCAAGTAAGTAGAGATGCTCAGATATCTGTAATTGGTAGTGATGTCATAGATTGTTCACATACCTAAACAGAATACTAAATAACCTAACCACTCCTCAAATACTCCAGATTTCTTTCTCACTAGTTATTCTTGTGTGTGTACTATAGATATTGTTTAGTTAGACAATTTGGACTATAATCTAATGTTAATTTCTTTCCCATGGGGCAGTACCCATATAGTTACTATCATCCAAAGCAGAATTCAAATGACATCCTCAAACGCTTCGTATCCATCATATTATAATTTCATTGTAATATCAATGGTATTATAATTATAACTTCGCACGTCTTGGCCGGCAACGTAGTTCAATCATTATGGAGAATTTGCCATTGTGCAGAATCGTGTTTACTAGTCTGTTATTATTACTCTTTACTATATATATATATTGTTTTCAAATTGTTTCTCTTTTTACACTTGGATGGTTCCACCACTGCATTGTCACAATGCACAGAAAAAGAAATAATTATTAACATATATACAGACACATGTGTGTATGTATGTGTAATAAGACTGGCTTATTACTTTCTCTAATTCTTGCAAATATGATCTTGATAAATGCTCACCTACCATTCCAAACATGTAACATTCAGTGCTTCTCTTCTTTCCTCCCTTTTTTCCCCAGAAAGAGAAAATCTCTTCCAAACTAGATGCAAAAAAAAAAGAAAAAAAAAAGTCCCGATTCTGATTGTGTTTCTCCAATTTTACTGAAAGTCCAGATATGATTCTTGTGTTCCCTTTTTATTCTCTTCTATTCTAGTGGTATCTATTTTGCAGTCTGGAAATTATTCCATATTCAACCCATTCCTAAGAAGGGTGACAAATTTTTGTCATCTAGTTACTGTCCAATTTCATTCATTTCATTTTTTTTGTTAAAGTAATGAAAGTATTGCCAGTATTGATCAACAGTGGTCACCAGTATGGATTCCATCCCTAACAATCAACAAGAAATCATTTACTTACCTTATCCACATTTGGACAACTGCCATAGAAAAGTTTGGGGAATCTCAAGTGGTTTCTCTTCATATCTATCTCCTAAGGCCTTTCATTGGGTTCAGCACAAATGCCTATTAAGCTTCTATTATATGATCTGACTTCTAAAACTGAATCGCTAGCTTTTTTTTTTCTCTCTCTCTCTCTGGATGCATTATGTGTAATGGTGAATACATGCTTATCCTCAAACTTTGACTAACAAGTGTTCACCTATCATTCTCCTGCTGTATATCAGTAAGCTTTTCCATTTGATTGCATATCCAATACAATTCTGCCAATATCCTCCCATTTCTAATTTGACAAGTCTTGCATTACATAAATCGCCAAAACTTCCAGAATATTAACTTCTGTAGTCTCAGATTTTTATCTCCAAACACTTTTCCTTGAGGTTCTGATAACTTTGTTTATTTCAGTGCTCGTAAAACTTCATCCTATTTTTAATTTCTCAAAAAATCGAACCCCTTTCCTCTAGTCTTTCTTTTGACAACACCCAAATCTCTAGACAAGGTGAAATTTCTCTTTTTGAGATTATTCTAATTTCAAATCTCTCTTGGCTTATATTACAAATATTGCCTCCTCAGCATCTAAAAAATGAATTTTTTTTTCTTTCTTAAGAAGTGTTACTTTGTCTCATAACAACTACTGACTCTACACAAATCTGTCCAACCTTTTGAATACTTTCTTACGTTTGAGGTGATTTTCCATAAGAGCTCCCAAAAATGCTCTACTCAGTACAGAAGAGAGCAGTTAGGTTGATTAATGACTTGTTTCTCATTAATTCACTTCACTCTTTCAGACAGCTGTTTGCATTTTCTACAAATATTTTTATGAATATTGTTCATCAGAATTGGCAACAATAATTTTCCACCCTCTTTCAAATTTTAGCTGTGAAGAGTGGATAGTTGACCATATGATGGTGATTTTGTAAGTAGGCCTTTGTACCATGTGTGATCAAATGGAAATATTTAGAGCAACCATGTAGGTTTCCCTAAAGACTTTGTGGTTGCATTCCAAAAAATGCTTGACAATATCAAGAGGGTAGTCCATTTCATACATGACTCTCTCCCCCTCTCTCTCTTTCACAGATTCCTTCCAATCCTTTTCTCATACAGTTTTTGCATTATGCCTTTTTTTTTTTGTTCTGATGCTCTGCAGAACTGGATGCTACTATTTCTCCACTTTCCTCTAAACATGTAAAAAAAATGCAACCATACGTATTTCAGCTTCGAACTTATCAAACCAACTTTTCGTTCTTTCATTCCATCTATTCTTGTTTTGGACTATGGCCTCCTCCATGTATTCCTTAATCAATCAGATTCCTTCTAGATCTCCTTGACCACTTGTTTATGCATTGCATTGTTTAGAGTTTCTTACCTGTCATGTGAGGTTCATACAAGAAAGGGGAGAAAATTAAGGTTTTGACTTCCATGATTTCTTTGTAACTAAAATGTGTGAATAGGATATTTATTTTCATTCCATAAATTGTTCCTTATTGCCAATAAAATGATACATGTATGTATGTGTAGCATATAATGTTACATAAATTCAAAATGGAAATAACACTGCTGTAACATCACTTAGTTTACGAAATTATCATGTTGAAATTGACCTGAAAGATTGAAACTGCTCGTGTGATATATGACCCTTGAGAAAACGTGTCCATTTGTGGGAAAAAAAATGAAAACACTTCAGACTTACTGACAGAAATCTGTGCTAGTATTGTTGTTTCTTCCCTCGATATATAACTGAACTTGTGAAGCTAGTTTTGAAATGAATTTGTAACTGTAAGGAGTAAAAATGATATCAGTATCAGCACAATTACTATAAACAATTACAAACATCATGGAGATTATCAGAAGATAATTCCCGTGATGAGTAATGATCCCACGAGTCTATAAATAATTTTGGTATAAATTGAAGTGTGTCATTTTGAGTTCTTGAATCCATAAGACCGTGACCCTGTAATAATAGACTGCCAACAGCTAGATGAAGTAAGCCAATCTCTTTGTTATAAATATCACTTGATGATCAATAGAAAAGCATTTTTCTCTCAATCAAGTCCATCTAAATGAGGCATGTTTAAATCGAAAAAAAATATGAGATAGTAAATGGGAGGTCTATTCACATTCATCATGCATAGTTTGAAAGTGGAAGAGAAGTTGAAAATGAACAAATATTTGAAGAGGATGTGATAGAAATGAATGGGAACCATCTGAGTATGTGAAATAATAAATTGAAAATCTGGAAATGAGAAGCTTTCATAATTAATAATGAGGAAATTATTTCATATCTTCTCTCATAATTATTTCATAACATGTAAAGCTCAGGGAAGCATCACAGCCACATAACTTAGCTTTGTAAGGGCCTAATTAACATTATGATAGGATGGTTAATGCTGTCTACATAGTCTACTATCAGTTGTGTGTATGCTTTGCCTGGTTTTTCTTAGGTATTATTATATTTACACCTCCATGGAGAATCACTCATTATGGGATTAAAGGAAAAGCCCACATTTATTATAAGTTTTAAAAGAGGTATACCGTGAGTAGACATATCGATACAAAATTAATAATGGAAAACTCGCATACAAAGATTATTTAATAGTATAATTTTCGCCCACGTGTCACAGGCATCTTCAGTATATTTTAAGCTAAAATTAAACAATAACTGACAATTCCAAAAAGTGCCACCTAAGTAGCTGGTGTAAGATAACTAAAAAGGTCAATAAATTTCCTAACAACAACAAGAACAAAAAAAAAAGTATACAATAAAAAGTTAGGAAAGATTAGCTGATTTATAAAGTACTATCTCCCATAAAGGGGATAGACATAAGCCATCAGATCTGTTTATCTTATTTCGGACAAACAGGAAGATCTGGCTCTATTCGGCTAGAACAGGGGTGGCCAACCTGTGGCGCATTTCATGATTAGAAGTGGCACACTGAACCCCAGAGAAAAATTTTAAAAAAATTTGTATAAGATTTATATATATATATATATATATATATAAACACACAATTAAACTACCACTGAATTCTAGAGTGTGCACTTATTATACCTGTTTGATCTTGAAGCAACAGGCACTGGCAAATGCTGACATGCATCACCAGTTACTCAATCAGTTTACAGCTGACTCTCGTGTCATAACGTTCGATGAACTTCTGATTCGATGTGAGTGAACAATTCTGTGTTTTCGAACTTATATGTTTTTATTAACAGTTCTTTAAGTTTAAGATAATATTTCTGTTTTCATGAAGGCTTAATATAGTTCTGTAAATTTAAAAATACATTTTTTCATTTTGAATGCATACGTCAAGTTCTTGCCCACTCCCCTAATTTGCTGATTACTGAAACCTGCAATTATTCGGTGTATTTGTATGCGTGTTTTTATGTTTTTTTTATACAATATCTTTCCTTTTTATTTACATATAGTAGGTTTATTCCTAAAATTTAACTGATCATCAGCAAAGCTTTCGTAATGAGGATGTTTGGGTTGTGTGTGTGTGTGTGATTGTCAGCTGATCAACTGTTTTATGGCAGGAAGCGATCTCGTATTTCATTGGACATAATATATTACGAGAGAGAGAGAGAGAGACGAAAACTCTCTATGAAAAAAAATATATGATTTTTAAATTTATAGAACTGTATTAGGCCTTCATGAAAACAGGAATCTTATCTTAAACTTGTAGAACTGTTTTTGAATGTTCATAATGTTTAAAACGATGAAATAATTTAAATAAATTATTTAATAATGAGCTTTACTTTTTGAAATTTTTATTTACAGTCAGTTACCCATTACTTTGGAAAAGAAAATAAGCAGAAGAAAAGCAGAAGGTGATAGCAAGCGCTGGTTTAATGAACTGTGGGAAATGAGTTCTTATTTATTGCGGGTCCTTCAGGAAAACCGTTGTGCATTGTTTGTGAAAGCATTCTTTCAGATAATAGAAGACATGATCTTAACAGACACTATAGAAAACATCAAGCTGAATTAGAAGAAAACTGAAGTTAGTTCCTGAGTCTGAGTTGCGGAAAGAATATGTGGTTAAGAAAAAGGAAGAAATAAAAAAGAGGCAAAATATATTTGTGAAACGAAGTTGTGAAAGTGTGGCAATGCTGGAGGCATCTTATGAAATTGCCTTTGTGTTGACTAAAAAACACAAGCCTTTCTCTGATGGAGAGGAAGTTGTTAAGCCCTGTCTCGAAAAATTTGCAAAATATCTTGGTGATAAGAATGTTGAAAGAAAAGTAAACCAAATTGCTCTGTCCAAGCAAACAATTACAAGACTCATCGAAGAACTTTCCCATGATGTTACTGAGCAATTGAAAGACCATGTTCATGCTTGTTCTTTCTTTTAGCCTTGGACGAATCCGCTGACATATGTGATGTAGCCCAATTAAGCATTTTTATAAGAGGAATTGATGATAATTTTAACATCTTTGAAGAACTTATCGGTCTTGAGTCACTTCATGGAAAAACCAGAGGGTCAGACATATTTGACAAAGTAAAGTCATGTCTAGAAAATTAACAACTAGATTCTAGTAAGCTCATCAGTGTTGCACTGATGGAGCACTGTCAATGGTAGGTAGAGTTTCTGGGACGTAACTTTACTTGAAAGGTTTTTAGGTCGTTCTCTACTAAAGTATCACTGTATTATACATGAAGAATCTCTGTGTGGAAAAAAACTCTAAATTTGAAGCATGTTATGATATCAGTTGTAAAGTGTGTGAATAAAATTAGAGCAAGAGGGTTAAACAGAAGAGAATTCAGATAATATTGTGAACTGCTAGATATGGAATATGGTGATCTCATCCTCCATTGTGAAGTGCGCTGGCTTTCTAAAGGAAATTCTCAGTAGATTTTGGAAGATGAAAGAAAGTGTTCGTAATTTTCTGGAAGAGAAGGATGAGCTGCATGAGGAAAAAGCCCTATAGTGTGATGAAAAATGGCTATTTGATTTAGCATTTTTAGTTGATGTTACCAGCCATCTCAATGATCTAAATTTGAAACTGCAGGGCAAGAACAAATTGTTTCCTAGCTTAGTAAATGACATCAGTGCATTCAAAATGAAATTAAAACTGTTCATCTACCAGTTAGAAAATGGGGATTTAAGTCAATTTCCACATTTAGAAGAACATAGTGAATCTGTTAAAGATAATGGCAACTTTACAGAATATACTGAGAAACTCAGATTATTGCAAGAGTCCTTTAACAGTCATTTTAGCGATTTTGCCGAAGAAGAAGAAGACTGCATACTTGCATTTATAAATCCCTTTTCACTTACTGAACAAAAAATCTTGACGATGCCTAGTAACATACAAATGGAACTTATTGACCTCAAAACCAATTCTTTATTGAAAATGAAATTTAATGAACTTCCATCACTCCCAGATACTTCTGATATAATTAATTTCTGGCTATTGTTGCCCTGTCAACATTTTCCAGAACTGAGAAAATTTGCTCAGAGTTATCTGTCGTTTTGGAACTTTCATCAATGAAAAGGATTAAGAGCAAACTACGGTTGCGACTGACTGATTCAAATTTGAAAAACTGTTTCATGCTTTCTGTAACTGATTTAACTCCAAACATTACAAGCTTAGCAAAAGCAAAGCAATTTCAAAAGTCTCAATAAAATAATTAATGTTATCTTGTATTTATATGAAATCCTTTTATTTAAAACTGCTAAAAGTGTCTATATTACCATATATATAATAAATCATTTTATGCATAGTGTTAAATATATCCATATTACCATATTTTAAAAGGGCTGAAAAGTGGTATAAGTTTGTATGGCACATCTTAACTAAAAAATGAAAACATTGATGCATGAACTATAAAAGGTTGGCTACCCCTGGGCTAGAAGAACACCAATCTTATATTGAATATGTTAAACCTGAAAAGTCTGGACTTGCAGAACATGCCATCTTCGCTAGACATAGAGTTCATTGGAGAAAGACAAGAGTCCTTCACAAAAGTCGGTTCCTCATGGAATGCCTTTATAAAGAAACATGTGAAACTTTACTTCATTCTCCTAACTTAAACAGATCCGACGGCTTACGTCTATCCCCTTTATGGGAGATAGTACTTTATAAATCAGCTAATCTTTCCTAACTTTTTATTGTATACATTTTTTTTTGTTTGTTTGTTTGTTAGGAAATTTATTGACCTTTTTAGTTATCTTACACCAGCTACTTAGGTGGTGCTTTTTGGAATTGTTAGTTATTGTTTAATTTGAGCTTAAAATGTACTGAAGATACCTGTGACACACGGGTGAAAATTATACTATTAAGTAATCTTTGTACGCGAGTTTTCCGTTATTAATTTTGCACCTTTATTATGAAACTGGCTAACTCGCTGTCTTATAAAATGAAGAGTCCTTATAAATTTCTTCACATTCTACACAGAATTTGAACTAGCTCTTTACAACCAAAGTTGTCATCATTACTGTTACAGAGACTCTGCAATAATTAACTATATTCCTTTTAATTTTTTTTTAAATTCTTAATCATTTAATATTTGATAATAAAATATTAATTATGATGACATTACTTTTCAGTTACTTCCCTTGCCAACAAGAGTCTTTTTTTTTCCATCATAGGTTAGAGGTTCCAAAGAATATGGTCTGCATATAATTATTTTTCAGAATCAGGGCTGTCCATTATGCTCTAAGGTTCAGATTTGCCTTGACTATTATGGATTTTCTTATGATGTTATTGAAGTGAACTCGCTGTCTCAGCAGGAGATCGCAATTTTTGAAGGAGAAAAGTTTCCTCTCCTCCTAGTTAGAGGATCTAATGAGAATAATTATGTGGTAAGTGAATACTTTTTAATTAAATAAGTAAAAGAGCCTCTAAAGTTTCCAATTTGTAATTTATGGACATGCCACTAATTAAATCACGTGTTTTTTTTTTCTTTTCTTTATGAGGGAGAGTATAGAAGTAATACATTTTTTTTTCCCCTCAGAAAATGTATTTAATAATGGCTTCATCTTTCATGAGATTTGAGTCTTTTTTTTTTTTTTTTTTTTTTTTTTGTAGTCTTCATTCTTTATACACTTTTCCATTACTGCTGAGTAAGATGCTGTATGCTGACTCTGTAATAGTTTTTATTCTGACATTGGAGTTCTTTCTGAATATCTTGTTTCAGTTCCTCATCTGCAAAATGGCATTATTGGAGTTTCCCATCCCTGGGGCACCTGTTTGTGATGGAAGGGACCTCCTAGTGATGGTATTGGCTTTTCATTCTACCTCTTTTTCTTTACTTTTCTTTCTGTATTCTTTGCACTACTTCTCCCGAGTCTTCTTTACCATCCTTTCTTCCAGACCACTATTACTGGAATCCAATGTCCTGCTGCCATGTTTGTCATGCAGTGTGACCTGTAGTCAACTGGAAAGAGGGATCCTGGTAGTCTAGCACTACTTTGGTCTCATCTTCAGCAAGATGATCAGTCCTAGATAACCTGGCCAGGATCAATCAGCTAGTGGGTTTGTCTGCAAGGACCAGTGATGTTGCAGTAAGTCTTTCACCTCCATGGTCTAGGGTTGGGATCCAAGGCTTATTGTTGTGCTGGTATGGCATCCAGAGTACCCTAGCATTTACTCCCACGTGCAGTCGTTGCTTGATAATCACTTGGCACCCGTAGTTGGTTGGGAGCTCTGGCACTGAAACAAAAAAAAAAAAAAAAAAAAAAAGTCCTTCAACATGAATTCTTCATTCTGAAACATTTTAGGGGTCCTAACAAAGTCCCACCCAAGTACTGATGCTGTAGATACAGCATTTGGTAACAGAAGTAAGAAACAAAAAAATATATATGATACTAGTATAAATGTACCAGTGTTTTTGATCATCTATGCCAGGGCTGTCCAACCTTAGGTAATCCGAGGGCTGCATTAAAAAAAAGATTTATCCGAGGGCCACATCACAATGCGTATCTAGTAATTTGGTGAGCAGCAGCAACACAACCTTGAAAGCTGAACAAACGAACAACACTAATTGCGCACTAATTGTGTGCTCGCGTTCCCCGTAAGCGCTCGGAGCATGTGCATTGGAACAATACAGTGTAAGAACGCTTCTTTGAGACATCTAATATTTGAAAAACACATGGGTATATAGTGATGTAAAAACACCAAATAAAATTACCAACATCAAGATTATTGATTAGTAATAGAATTAAAATATCTAATATGCATTTGATTCAAATTGTTATTTTATTTTTTCGCTCGTGAAAATCAAAACCCACAGGTGTGCTGCACAAAATCGCCCTGCGGGCAGTGCTTTGGACAGCCCTGATCTATGCAACAGGTGAAAGCCAGTAGGGAAAATGTCGCCCTTCTTTATTTGTTTAGGACTGGCAGGACCTACTGAAACTGTTGAGAAATTACGTTCTAATTTCCTTGTGGAAACATCGTGTCAGCAACATTTCCAGAAACTACTGGGAACAACATCAATGGGTGGATTACCAATCACAATAACACCTCATAAAACACCCAATTCTTGTAGAGGAGTGATATCAGAATGGGATCTCCTTGATGTTCCTGATGAGCAGATATGTTTAGAGCTTAATGATCAGGGAGGGACAGGTGTGAATCACATCCTGATATGTAGGGATGATCACCTGGTTTCAACCAGGAACATCATCCCTACATATCAGAAATATGGGCATGCTCAAACTGCCTGTCATGGCTCTACCACCTGTGCCTGAAGTAGAAGTATAGAGCATGATATCAAATCTTGTTCTGCAAAAAAAAAAAACAAAAAAAAAACTGACAATTGTCAGGAAGATCATGCAGCTTACTCTCATGCATTTCCTTTTGAAAATGTGAAAAAGAAATGCAAAAAATTGAAACAGACAAAACATATCAGGATGCATAAAGAAAGTTAGCCACTTTCTCATCTGATAATTTCCCCATACCTGAACTTTGTGATAATGAGTGCTTCTCTGTTGAGTGTATTAGTTGCATCACCTACAGTTTGTTTATAGAGACAACTCCAAAAATGGTTCCATTTGACGAGAATCCACTTGTCAAAAAAAAAAAAAATTATGGCATAGATTCACTTAAAGATGCACCACCAGACACCTCACAGAAAAAATCGATATTTCACTGTCCACTGAAAGAAGAAAATTAAGCTTGCCAAATGACCCTGACACATCAAATGTATTAAATATTTTACCAGAGGATGAGATGGACACTGGGCATCCATGCTTTCCAAAAAAAGGTGATAAATATAAACCTGACAAAGATAATCTCTCAAACTAGACAAGCTTATAAAGACAAAACAATAGGAAAATGTTTACAATTGAACTGTTGCGGATTTTGCCAGAATATCGATGATATCAAGATTTTGTTATAGAAACACAACCTTTCTGTTCCTGCCTATACTACAGAAAACATACTTAAGACTCAATGAAGTCCCTACCTTAAGGAATTTGACTGTTGTATACAAGGACAGAACTGGAGGTGGTCCTGCTCATGGAGGAGCAGCTATCGTAGTGGGTAATCATACTCCTTTCCATCATGTCCAACTTAATACAGTTGTGGAAGCAGTACTGATTCGCTTATCTGTGGGATTTCTTATTACATTATATTCAATTTATTACCAGAGTTAAACGAAATCAATCTTGATAACTGTATCTTGATTCCGTATTTTGCTCTTGACCAACTTCTTCTCCAGTATTTAGACTTCTGATATGCTGATCAGTTGGTGATTTGCTGCATCAGTTTTGAAGCCTCCTTTATTCAATGGAACTATTTTCCCTTCTTTCCATCTCCTTGGGATTATCCCAGAGATGGGACTTACATTTAACAACATGGTCAAAGGCACTGCCAATTCCCTAGCACCTTATCATAAAACTCAAGCTGGTGTATTATGTAATCTCATAGCTATATTCACATCAAGGTTCTGTATATGCTTTGTGCCTTCAGTTCATTGGCCTCTATTTCCATATAAGGCTTTATGTCTCTTGTTACTACAATCTCCACTTGCATGATATATACTCTTGCAAAGTGTTCACTTAGTAATTCTATTATTTTGGCTGATTCAATTACCTCTCTACCATCATCATTCATTAAAATAATTCTGCCATTGAAATTGTTCTTTTTACTTTCAGCATACTGAAAGAACTCTTTAGGATTATCTTTGGCCTTCACTGCTAATTTCCTTTCATACTCTGATTTTTGCTTTTCTCACAACACTGGTTACTCTTTACGCTTGTGCTTTGTGCTGCTCATGTGCCTGCTAGTCACCTTTCTCCTCTAATTCCCTCCACAATTTTTTGTAGTTCCAGTTTAATGATTGTATTCATCCATTTAACTGCCACTTGATTTATCCTCTTGGCTCTAGGTATGTACTCTGCTATTGCTTCTCTCAAACACTTTTACCACCTCCCATGGACTATCAGCACTCAGCTCTTGCAGTTTCACTGTCATGGCACTGATCCAAGCAGTCTCCTAAGCTTGTTGTACTTGCCAGCCTTATGATTCCACCCACATAATCTTTTGTTCCAAGAGTTCATTATAAATTATAATTAGGACTGTTGTAATCCAGGATCTTAATATAACAAACACTTATGTTAAATTATTGATTAGACCACTAAGTTGCTATATTAAAAGTAACAGTATGAATTTATTTTCTGACCATGCTATAGCTATAGCTTTGATGTAGGTTTCTGAAGATCAAAGGAAAACATAGATGTACACAAACTCAAAATATATAAAAACTAAATAATCAATTTTTAAAAATCTTATTATAGACGATAATGCTGATCCATCAGAAAGTAATGACTTTATTATCCAAAACTTTTTACAATGCTCACTTGAAATAGCTGATACCACAGAACAGAAACAAGACAAAATTTCATAAACAAAGCAGCTTATGAAGAAACTAAGAGAAGTGAAACAATCAACCCCCAAAATAAAATTGAATACACTGAATTGTGCAAAACAATCAGAAAATGTATCACAGAAGAAATAAGAAAATTCAATTGTAAATTCATACAACAAACAATTAAAAACAATCATAGTCTCAAAAAAGCCAAATAGCAATTGATGAACAGCAATAAACAGATGGTTGCAGTCTAACTACAAAATGGGACCATTATTACCAGAGATAGATATACTATAGCAAAAAGAATCGAAGAATTTTACTCAGTATTATATCAGGATGATGAATTAAATGAAGAAAACTATGAAATAGCTGAAGTACCACAGATTCTACCAGAAGTTTATGCAGGGCATGCAAAATGAAAAAGCTGCAGGTGAGGAGAGTTATAGCTGAACTTCTAAAAGCAGGTGGTAGAAATGATCTACAAAATCCTAGCAAAACTATTTACTTCGTGTCTGAAGAAAAATGATGTATCAAGAACATGGAAGAAGGCTACCTTAATTCTGATACATAAAAAAAGGTGAGGTAGAAAACTTGATGAACTACAGACCCATCGGCCTACTAAGTCTTAGCTCATAGGCTTTGTATGACTCTGGACCTATCGCAACCAAAAGAACAGGCTGGCTTTAGTACAACGGACCATGTTCAAGTTGTACAACAGATTATTGAATGGTGTAATGAATATCAGTTACCATTATGTCTTGGTTTTATTGATTATGAAAAAGCCTTTTATTCAGTAAAAACTTGTGAATTACTTAAAGCATTATGAAACCAACAAGTGGAGGAACCATGCATCAAGACCATCAAATCAGCATACACCAATGCCACAGCAGCAATTCATTGAATGGAAACATCTCTACTGTGGAAATACAGAGAGGTATAACACAGTGTGACATTATTTCCAAAATTATTCAGAGCGTGCCTAGAAGAAATATTGAAATTTCTTGATTGCGAAAGGGAAGGTCTGAAGATAAATGGAAGATGTTTAAGCCATTTACGCGTTGCAGATGATATAGTTATCTTTACTTCAACTGCGCATGAATTACAGACTTGTATCCAAGAAAACTCCAAATTGCTAGCAAAACAGACTAAAGATAAACCTAAAGATAAACATAAACCAAGTTATGTTCAATAGCTATGTCTAGCCAGAAATAATAAAAATCAATAATGGTGAAATTAAACAAGTAGATCATTACAGATATCAGTGGGACAAAATTAAGACGCATGATACTTGGGCGGAAAGCATTTGGAAAATTACATTCAATATTCAAAAGCCAACTACCATTATGCCTGAAGAGAAAAGATCTTAACCAATATATTCTTCTTCCTATATTGACATATGACTGTGAAACATGGACACTAAAGGCAAAGGAAATTCAAAAATTAAGAACAGCACAATTTAGTATGGAAAGAAGTATGCTTGGTATATCACAAAAGGAATACGTGGATAAAAAATCAAACCAAAGTCTCTGACATCATAGGAAGAGTGAAACATCTGAAGTGGCAGTGGGCTGGGCACATTGCTCAAAGACAAGATCAATAATGGGAAAAAGAAGTACTGGATTGGATTCCACATTAGGAAAAACGACCATGACGCTGACCTAAAGCACAGTGAATTGATATCATCAGATTTGCAGGAGTGACATGGGAAAGGAGAGTCACAGACAGACAGTTTTGGAGTAATCTTGGAAAGGCCTTCATCCAGCAGTGGCTTGACAATGGCTGATGATATATATATATATTATTACTATGTGACACCTCCCAAGGGCTTGTCATGGACACCACTCCACCATACACATCTCGTCTCCACTACTACTTAATTCTCCATCAATGCCATTTCCACCACCAGCAGTATTTTTTGTCTGTAAATTGCATGTGTTCTGAAGGCTGATTTGCCTATACATGGGAATAAAAACCCCTCTCCCTCCATATGAGATCAGCTAACTTACCTTCAAATGAAAAAAAAAAAGCTCATATAAAGATTCCTCTCGTAACGATGAGAATCTAACTTAAGCCCTTTTGCATTCGAAGGGTGCAACATACAGTTTTTCTTCCAATTGTGCTAGGGAAGTGCTATTAGAGGTCTGGCCAGTAGAATAATGGTTGATCAAATCATTGTCATTTGCATACTGTTTGAAATTGAATGTAGTTTTTCTCCCCCTCCCCAGATGTTTTGACCTTAAATGATGGTCAAAACATCAGGAAGTTAAAGTAATTATTCTTGACACAGTCATACTCTTCAAAATGAATGCTGATCATCATGTAACTTTAAAGGAATGAAGGTTAATAATAATGTAGATGTTATCATATAGTACTGAAAAGAGAATTTTCTTGTTTGAAGTACAACTATAATACTTCATGCCAGGAAGTACTTTTGTTTCTGCTGACATTTAAATGATTGTAAAAGTCGGTGGTTTTTTTTTTTTTTTTTTACTAAGGACTTTTGTTTAATAGTCCTTAGCCCTGACTTTGTACTAAGGAGCAGAAAAAGCATTAATTTTATTTGCTTGGGAGAAATGAGTTCTGTCTTTTGTATTCATTGTTTCATTTTATCTCTCAGAAAAACAAAATATTGTTTCAAAATAAATACCTTATTACAAGTTTTGCAGTCTTCATTCCTCACTTGTTTTGTAAGCTTCAGTTGCCATCATGAAATTGGATGTGCAACTAACCCTTTACCATTTATATGTCAACACATTATGTCTAACTCCAGTAATGTCCAGTCAGTAGCTCGTAAAGTTTTTATTAAAGTATACCCAGAAGTGAATTTGATCATGAAGGTGATCCTTACAACATATTGATCCAAAAATATTTAAAGACAGAAATACACTTTTATTAATACAGACCAGTATTTTACAAATAAACATTTATTAAAGCCTACCAGTTTCGCCAGCAAACTGTCTGGCTTTTTCAAGGTATTACGGAGATATGAAAGTAAATGCAAATTAAAAGGAACATAAAAAACGTTGTAAGCCAAACTAGTATCTATGGTTACACGTTTCGCGTGACAAAGATGGCTTATTGTTCTTATTCATTATCACGCATGCGTGTTTGTTGTAGACTTGTAATGTGATTACTGGCTAGCTGTAGTTCAGATTGACTGAGAGAGAGGATCAAGTTTTTCCACGAACTGTTGAGAATTATACCCTGATTTCTGTTGAGGTTTCCGCTGGTTATTAGTACTATTGTGGCTTCCTTAAAAACACGATGCCTGTAGTCGTCATCGAAATATGGCATGGAGCTGTTTTGCCAATCTATCGTGTGGTTAGACGTGCAGAAATGATGTGCTAAGCCGGAAGAAATGCTTCTATTGTGGTTTACATCACCAACATGTTCTTTTTGTCTAATTTCTAAACTTTGTGAAGTTTGTCCAATGTAGGCAAGACCACAGGAGCAGGGAATGTAATATACTCCTGGATATTTGTAGAACGGAACTGTATCTTTTGGAGATCCTAAAACTTGTCTGATGTTGGTGGTTGGTTTGAAGACCACTCTGATGTTGTTGGCTCTTAGTATTCTTGCTATTTGATAAGAAATTGACTTGATGAAAGGTATCACTACAGTAGAAACGTGCTGACGGTGGGATTCTTCTTGTCTGGGGTTGTCATTGTATAGATATTTTTTGATGATGTTTTGAGGGTATCCATTTTGTGATAATGTGTTGGCTAGTGAGAGTTCATTCTGTGTATCCTCCTCTTCTGATATAAACTTTTTGGCTCTATGTTTCAACATGTGGATAATACTCAGTTTGTGTGACTTGTGATGGTTTGAAGTTCCGTTCTACAAATATCCAGGAGTATATTACATTCCCTGCTCCTGTGGTCTTGCCTACATTGGACAAACTTCACAAAGTTTGTCCAATGTAGGCAACTTGATCCTCTCTCTCAGTCAATCTGAACTACAGCTAGCCAGTAATCACATTACAAGTCTACAACAAACACGCATGCGTGATAATGAATAAGAACAATAAGCCATCTTTGTCACGCGAAACGTGTAACCATAGATACTAGTTTGGTTTACAACGTTTTTTATGTTCCTTTTAATTTGCATTTACTTTCATATCTCCGTAATACCTTGAAAAAGCCAGACAGTTTGCTGGCAAAACTGGTAGGTTTTAATAAATGTTTATTTGTAAAATACTGGTCTGTATTAATAAAAGTGTATTTCTATCTATAAAAACGACCAAAAATGTATACGTTGAATAGTTTAATGAAACACAAAGTTCGGTGTATGGAAAGAAAAAAATGCAGAAAAGCCAAACTTTTGAACCACTTAACGTTCCTTAAACGTTGCAGGGAATTCTCCATAATTCCTAAGTTCCTTATAATCAGAGGTCATATCAACTCTATATCAGCTAAAAAAATTTATCTACGCACTTCATTAGCGCTTGTTAGAGAAAGGATACAACACACGAGATACGAACTTAATAAAAGTGATAGTAATTGCCGCAAGTTATTTGATGAAATTTCCAACAACGTAGAATACACCATATGGAATCAACTAGACCAAATGATACAACGCAATTACGAAAAAACTTTCAAACTTTATAAGGATAAACAAATTAGGAAATTCAACGAACTTTACAAGAAAAAATATCGGACACAAAACAACCTCCCGGATGACAAAGTGATTTTCAATTTGTCAAATCATAACCTCACAAGAAATGAATCTGATATTCTAAAAAAAGGTTTTAATTTCGCGATTACACCCAAAAACATTCCTAAAATGGATTTTATGTGTGGAATTGAAAAAGGCCTATATCCACTACCAAAAAACGTTGCAGACACTATTAGATTCAAAAGTACAATAATCCTAGCCAAAGCAAAACAACCTGTTCTCAACATGTCTCCTTATGAAAGAAAGGCAATTCTCAACTTGAAGAAAAATAAAGATATCATTATTACAAAAGCTGATAAAGGAAATTCTACAGTTATCCTCAACTCTAAAGATTATTATGATAAGTTAAACGTATTACTATCAGACACCTCAACTTATAAAATCCTAGACAGAGACCCCACAATTAAAAATCATAATGAAACAAACCAACTAATCAGAAATTGTAACAATTGGCCAGAAGAAGTGAAGAGAACACTAAAATCCTCACATCCTATCACCCCAAGACTATATGGAACACCTAAAATACATAAACAGGATATACCTCTCCGTCCAATAGTTGATGGAAGATCATCACCAACCTACTTTTTGGCAAAACATCTTGCAAACTTATTAAATAATAAAATATGATCATCAGAATCCTATATCAAGAATAGTCAACATTTTGTAAATAAACTCCAAGCCATTACGATTGCACCAACTGACATGCTAGCCAGCCTAGATTATTATTCAGGCCTCCATGGAGTCAAAAGACTCATCGTGGGATAATGTTGTATCCCTTTTCACCAATGTTCCAGTAGACGAGGTAATAAACATCATCCAAGACCTCTTTCCTCTAGACATCACACAGATGTTTAGACACTGCCTTCAATCTAATTTCTTCAAAGTTAACAACACCATATACCAACAATTAGAAGGCCTAGCAATGGGAAGCCCACTATCACCATCTTGTGCAGACCTTTTCATGGAAAAACTTGAAAAAGAAATTCTCTCTGCAATCTCTCCGAAACCATCTACATGGTGGAGATATGTGGATGATATATTCATCATATGGCAAGACAGCTTAGACAACCTTAAATCGTTTGTGGATAAAATCAACTCAATACATAGCAAGATAAAATTCACTCTGGAAGTAGAAAACAACAACCAACTGCATTTTTTAGATATTTTGATAAAAAAACAACCTAACAGTGTCAAATTATCCATTTACAGAAAGCCCACAGATACTGGAAGATATCTTCACTATACTTCAAACCATCACAAGTCACACAAACTGAGTATTATCCACATGTTGAAACATAGAGCCCAAAAGTTTATATCAGAAGAGGAGGATACACAGAATGAACTCTCACTAATAGCCAACACATCATCACAAAATGGATATCCTCAAAACATCATCAAAAAATATCTATACAATGACAACCCCAGACAAGAAGAATCCCACCGTCAGCACGTTTCTACTGTAGTGATACCTTTCATCAAGTCAATTTCTTATCAAATAGCAAGAATACTAAGAGCCAACAACATCAGAGTGGTCTTCAAACCAACCACCAACATCAGACAAGTTTTAGGATCTCCAAAAGATACAGTTCCGTTCTACAAATATCCAGGAGTATATTACATTCCCTGCTCCTGTGGTCTTGCCTACATTGGACAAACTTCACGAAGTTTAGAAATTAGACAAAAAGAACATGTTGGTGATGTAAACCACAATAGAAGCATTTCTTCCGGCTTAGCACATCATTTCTGCACGTCTAACCACACGATAGATTGGCAAAACAGCTCCATGCCATATCTCGATGACGACTACAGGCATCGTGTTTTTAAGGAAGCCACAATAGTACTAATAACCAGCGGAAACCTCAACAGAAATCAGGGTATAATTCTCAACAGTTCGTGGAAAAACTTGATCCTCTCTCTCAGTCAATCTGAACTACAGCTAGCCAGTAATCACATTACAAGTCTACAACAAACACGCATGCATGATAATGAATAAGAACAATAAGCCATCTTTGTCACGCGAAACGTGTAACCATAGATACTAGTTTGGTTTACAACGTTTTTTATGTTCCTTTTAATTTGCATTTACTTTCATATCTCCATAATACCTTGAAAAAGCCAGACAGTTTGCTGGCGAAACTGGTAGGTTTTAATAAATGTTTATTTGTAAAATACTGGTCTGTATTAATAAAAGTGTATTTCTATCTATAAAAACGACCAAAAATGTATACCTTGAATATTTAAAGACATTAAGGGAATGATCTACAGATAATATTTGACTTGATATATTTAAACATTAAGAAGCGCACATGGAAGAGATCAAAACATTTTATAAATCTTCATGATGTTTGTGAAATAGCTTCTTTTTTTTTTTTTTTTAAACTAAATATGGTAATTTTCTTTCAGGTAAAGATGTAAAGGATTCCTTTACATCTTTACTTGATTAAGTACAATAGTGTAGTTAATTAAGTACAGTAGTGCAGTATAATGTTAGTAAGGGATTTTAATCCTATCTGCATTATATAGAAAATGGTATAGTAATTCAAATGCTTTTAGTCAACTAGTTGACTACAACAGAGTCTATACCTACTAAGTCTCCATAGCTCAGTTGGCGTAGATGAATCCCTTTTGGTCAGAAAGACCTGGGTTCGATTCCCATCCATGACGTGATGAACTTTTATCTGGTCTTTTGACTAAAGGTGAGTTAGCTGGTCTCCATAGAAAAACCCTCTACCTCTGTAGAGGGTTTTTTCACCTGGAAACTCCGAATTTTTGTCTCTCAGAACAGGCCAGTTTGCCTGTTCTGAGAATACACATAGATCTACAGTCATGATGATGAACAGCCTATTTTTCTACCCACTGCAGGCTGAATGCCTCTCCCATTGCAGGAGGTTTGGGTCTACTACTCCCATGGTGACCCAGTCCATATTGGGAGAGTGTATTTATACTCGAGTGAAAACATGAAGGTGGAAGATAATCATAAACATCCATGCCTAATGCAGGATTTGAACCTGCAGCCTTTTGACTAGAGAGCAGATACGCTAACCACTCGACCAGCGAGGCTGGCACGTGTTTATATACTAGAGAATAATGATTTTGCAAAAATTTCCAAGTGTATTGAGTTTTGCCAATTACAAATATCATTACTATTATTATTACCAATATCACATGCTACATGACAGTTTGTTTCTGTGTGTGTGTTTAAAGCAATGAACTATTTTTTTTGACACAAAGATGACATAAATAAGTGATTACTATAACGCAATTTTCTTTTATGCCTATTGCATGAAATATTTCCTGCCTTGAATGTCTATGGTGAAATAATTCCTGCAATTATCTCTATTAACATGCCACCACCACTAAGACAAAAGAAGACATTGTTACATTACTCACCATACCCTCTTTTAAAATGCTGTGAACCAAATTCCTTAAATATATCTTATTATGCTTCTTTATCTAGTTGAACCTTAGAGGTTCAATTAGCTTAAGAACGTCCATACCTCTTTCATTCCTTTCTGTCTTGAGCTTTTCCATTCCAGTTCTGAATTCCCATTTCATATGAGAGTTTTTGGATGTTATTCTCCTAACACATCTGCAGTCTTCTACAGAGTCGCTTTCCATCAGGCTTCACCTTGGATGCTTGTGTACCCATTCTCTTTTTACACATTCTTTCCACATGTTCAAGCCTTCTCGATCTGCTTGCTCGAATCTCATACACTAAATCCTGCGATCTATAGAGTTAAAATTGTTCTTGGTTGTCTTTTTTTCTCCATTCTCCTGTTGTGATGTCTTACACGTCCATAGACTTTTCTGTGGATTTTATTTTCAGAGATTTGCAACTGTTTTGCATCTTGCTCATTTAGGCTCTACTCCATACATCAATAATGATTAGGACGGGTTGAACCCTCCTAAGGAATGGAGGAGAAAAGGAAGGAACCCATAAGAAATAATCATCATCATCAAATTCCTGCCATGTACCCTCAAGGAGTGTATAGGATATGATAGTACTACATGAAAAATTTACATCATTACTAACTTCCTATCTACAATTTTCCTCCAAATCAATCTGTTACTTGTCAAGACTCCAACATTATCGGACCTTATATTTCTATCGTCTAAGGCACTTTGTACGGTATCAATCCACCTATATCTTGGTCTTCCTCTAGGTTGTTTTCCTGCCAACCTGGCAGAGAACACTTGTTTTGCTAATCTTTCCTCGCCCATTCTATTTAAGTGACCATACCACCTGAGATTAGCTCTGCTAACGCATTCCTGGATGCTGACAATGTCAAGTTCTTTCCTAATATCCTCATTTTTAATATGATATTGCCATTGATGCCATCTGTTCACGCCTCTAATCTTTCTCAGTACTCTCATATCTGCGGTCTCTAGTCTTTGGTCAAGTGTTTTACTTCTGACCCAGCTCTCAGATCGATAAGTTAAAACTGGTTTGAACACTGTCTTGTATACAGCTAATTTAGTGTTCCGACTAATTTCTCTCTTATTCCATATGAATTTATTCAATTGACTTCCCACCATACCAGCTTTGCTGATTCTGTTGTCTATTTCTATATTTAAATTGCCATCTTCAGTAAAAATCGTGCCTAAGTAGCTGAAATGTTTTACTTGTTTCACAGGTTCTCCATTCACAACACAGTTGACATTTTCAATGATTCTGCCTATTTTCATTGTCTTTGTCTTTTTATTGCTGACCTTCATACCATATCTATTACAACAGTTATTCAATTTAGGCAGGGAATCTTGCAAACTTGTAGCGGATTTATTCAGAAGTATAACATCGTCTGCATAAAGCAAAGCGCTGACATTAACATCTCCAATTTTGATATCATGTTTAATACCACTTTCCTTCATAATGTGATCCGTATAGATAATGAATAACAGAGGGGATAATATACATCCTTCTCACACCAGATTCTTCATTCAATTCAATTCAATTCTAACTGCTGACTTACAACTCAAATAAAGACTAAGCATTGCTTGATGTACTGCCCCATTGACACCATATAACTGTAGCGTATTGAATAGCTTCTCTCTTGGCACCTTGTCATATACCTTTTCCAGGTCGACACAACTTAAATATAGATCTTTGTTATATTCCCATGCTTTCTCAACTGTTTATCGTAAAGTGAAGATCTGATTCTGACAGCCTCTATTCGACCTGAATCCAGCTTGTTCTTCACCAAGCTTTCTTCCACAATTCTTCTCAACCGTTTCTCAAGTATACTTGCATAAATCTTGCCAGGAACACTCAGTAGGGAAATACCTCTGTAATTCTCACGTTCAGTTTTATTTCCCTTTTTATATATGGGTACTATGAGAGCTCTCCTCCAATCATCAGGAATTTGTTCCTCTGTCCAGGCTTTCTGAACTATGCAGTGCAGCGACTGTAAGACTTTTATATCACCATACTTCAGCATTTCTGGTCGAATATCATCTACTCCTGCTGCCTTTCACATTTCAAGCCTTTGATGGCTTTGTTTACTTCAAGAATAAGGATATGTATTCCTGACTTTATGCCTGTTGAGTGTTTTTTGCCACTGTGCTATCAGCAATTTTTCGAAGTAATTATTCCATACTTCAAGGATATCTTTTTCTGATTGATTTCCATGGAGTTCTGATTTTTCTATCCTTGCAGACAACCTCACTCACATTCGTCTCTGGCTGAATCAATCCGTGTTTTCTTCAAGGTTTGGTTGCTGTTCTCAAACTCTTTCATTTTTTCTTGAATAATGTTTGTATATTTTGGTTTACAGTTCATCATCTGAGAGCTGCTCAACTTTTATTCGCTTTAAAACTTTCTTAAATGTTATTCTTTTCAATACGAAATTTAATTTTATCTTGCTCAAGACCATTTTCCTGTCACCTTTATCATCTCTAACTCCTTTTACAGCACTCTTTCCTCCATTTCTAAGCTTCTTCAACAACCTCCAGAATATCTTGCCACCATCTTGATATTTATTTTCTATGTTCTTGTCAAAGTCCTTGCATGACTTTTGTTTAACTAGTTTTACACAGTGTTTAGCTTTCTTACATTTGTCTCTGTATTCTCTAAGAGCACAAACTGACTTATTTGCCAGGAGCTTTTGATATGCTTTCTTCTTTTCCTTCACTGCCTCGTTAACTTTCTATGTCCACCATGGAGTTCTGATTTTTCTATCCTTGCAGACAACCTCACCACATTTCTCTCTTGCTAAATCAATTATTGTTTTCTTCAAGGCTTGCCACTGAATCTCCAAGGTTTGGTTGCTGTTCTCAAACTCTTTCATTTTTTCTTGAATAATGTTTGTATATTTTGGTTTACAGTTCACATCTGAGAGCTGCTCAACTTTTATTTGCTTTAAAACTTTCTTACATGTTATTCTTTTCAATATGAAATTTAATTTTATCTTGCTCAAGACTAAATAGTGATCACTTCCAATTTCAAATCCTCTGTACACTCTGGTGTCCTGCATCATGGAGAAAACATCACTATTCAATAACATAATCAATGACTTTTCTTATTCCTTACCTCTTCTCTCCATGTGAATTTGTGCACATTTTTATGTTGGAACATGGTGTTAGTAATAACCAGTCCATGTCCTGAGCAGAAATCCAACAGATATTTGCCATTATTATTAGCTTTGCTCTTTTCTTCAAATTTTCCCAAAATATTTTTGTGTGTGGCAATCATTTCCTACTCTGCTATTTAGATCCCCAACAAGGACCAACTTTTCCTTTTCCATTGTGTCAGTTGCTTTTTCTAAAGCCTCAAAAAATTCCACCTCTTCTACCCTAGTAGAACCGTCTGTGGGACCATAATCACAAATAAGTCTCATTGTCCAGTTCTCCATTCTTGTATTTGTCCACATCACTCTACTTGAGACTGCCTGCCATTCAAGAAGATTAGCCTTGTATTTAGTGTTGAATACTGAATATAACATTTTGTATTTATTGCTCAGAAAGATCTCGCCAGTTTTTGTCTTTTTTGTTTCAGTCACCTCTATTATGTCGATCTGGTACTTATCTAATTCCTCAACTAGCTCCATTTCTTTGCCATTCAGGCTTCTTATGTTGATAGTACCGATCTTTAACTCTGATGTTGAATTTGGGGTATACGAAATGAAACTGGCCATATTCTCATCATAACATTCGGGATGGGGAGAAATAGTTTATTTATTAAAGCAATGTTAATAAAGATTTATTTATCATTCTGCAGAAATTTATCTGCAGTTTTTATAAGACAGCTCACAAGCCTTTGTCAGTCTGCTTGACACATGTATTATGTTTAATGTTATATTTAATATTTTGTGGATGCTTTATTATATTTTATTATTTTTTTATTACTTATATATAAATTAAGTTCACTCTTACTATAGCAAACATTGTTATATGGAATTCATTACAAACAAAAATCCTAACCCAAATCAACATAGTGGCAGTGCTACTGGAAAGAGAAAATCATTATATCAATTTTGTTACTATTAAGCTGGAGTTAAAGATATCTTTGGTATGCATGTGTTTGCTACAGTGATAGTTGACTGCAGTTCAGTATTTAATACTGTTAGAAAAATTAATGCACTATTTTCTCCTTAGAAACTAGTTGATTCTGTCCTGAGTATGACTCTTTTAAAATCTTGTGTGCTGGATCCTACCATGAATCTCAAAGATATACTAAAATCATACCCATATATTATGCACACAGATGAAATAACTAAGAAAGAGCATGAAGAAATAGGAAAAAGATATTTTGTTGGATACCAGCCAATGGAAGGAAAAAACATCATAAACCAAAAGTATGTTTCATTATTTAATTCAGATAGTAAAATTGCAAGTGTAATATTTATTATTTTTGTTGTTGTGCTTCAGTTAATATATAGGGTACAATACTTGAGTCAGTCATATTATGTTGCTCCTTTTTCAGCATCCAGTTAGGATAAGAATTTGAGAAATTTTGAAATGTGTTTTAGAAACCACTTGACTGCTCAATAGATACAACAGAAGGATTTCTTTAAATAAAAAATAAATAAATAAAAAGCATACTGTTATAATCCTATTGCTTCCTTAAAAAGGAATGAAATTCCCATTCTCTTATTTGAAAATAGTGCATTCTTTGAAAAGCTTATTTACATTAATCTTGAATATTATCATTAAAACTGTCTTTTAAGATGTAAAAGAGCATAGTAAGGAATGTAATGTTATCTTATGAAATGATTAGTTGTTCAGATAACTGGTATTTTAGTAAGAATAAGAAACTAATTTCATTGAATATTCATTCAGGAAGTAAGCAGAAATTTATCTGCTACCAAGCTTTCTTTTTAGAAATAAACTAATGGCATTAGTTTGAATTGCTCTGGTTCTTTAAGGTAACAGTTAAGATGAATGTATAAGTTATGATTTTTTTTTTTTTGGTATTTCATACAAATGGAAGCAATACCTAGTGGGTCATTAGCTCCTTATTTACTTTAAGAGGAAGGGAAGTGAAGAGATATAAGCAAGAAATTGCAAGAAATAAGAATGGACCATGTTTTGGTATCATTCACCATAATATATCAGTGCAGTATACACCTCCAAATCAAAAAATTTAGAATAATCAAAGAAAATGTGTTGAATGATTTGCAATTCTAATTTATTTCATAAAAAATAATTATTTCCAAATATGAATTAGCATAATCTAAATCTACTTTGTAGATTATATAACCATATAAACACATAAAAATTATAAAAAACTGTTATTTGAAAACATTCACAAAATTAGAAAAGTTTTTAACGTGGTTCAAAATATTAGAATATTTCAAATTTTTCCAATTTGTTTTGCGAAGAGCATAGAAACAGTAGTACTAGGGGTGTTCAAGAAAAGACTGAACTTTTTAAATAATGTGCCAACCGGCACAGAGCATACTGCTGCTACATAGCGCATTATTGGCAGGTTTTGACCAATAAACTGCCATTTTCCCTGTTCTGGTATGAGCATTAGTCGTTGAGTTACATCCACTGAAATG